>NW_027181715.1:14672500-14957500 GCF_028537555.1 Battus philenor
GCGATTTTCCGATTGTATCGTTGCGTTTCTCCCTCGCACACCCTGAAAGAGAACGTTGAGTGTACTCGTAATACGTATAGGTCAATATGAAACCTTCTCGGGTGCTGGAGGCTGTGTTTAGGGTCACCATTTGTTAATTATTTTTTTCGAGATACAAGTTTTAATTAGTTAACATTTTAAAAAAATTATAATTTTTTTTAGCTTAAATTACGTTTCAGCTGGCATAACTATGTTTTTTATTTTAAATTATTATTATGATGAATTGTTTTATAATTAAAACTACTACTTTATATAAAAACATTTTCACGAAATATCAATAGTAAAAGTAATGATATGTTATTATATTTTAATGTTAGTTTTGAAGTAAAATATAAATTATAATAATTAGTGCAAATATTAAGAAAGTATTACATTTATCCCGGTCAAATTGAAATAATGCACCCCCTATAAAACTCTCTACGTACCATCGCGCTAGACGCATGCGCATTAGATGTCAAGCCTCACAGAGGAGACACGAACACACCCAGAGAATTAATTATTTGAAACAGTAGCAACCGGTTAGGGAAATTATGGGCATTATTCATGTCTTTTACCGTTGATTAGTAGAAATAGAACCTTTATATAGATAGGCGTAAATCATTCGGAAAGCTCAATTAAGCCGAATAGTTTCGGAAGGCATTACGAGGCTTCGCTATTTGAAACTTCAAAAGTTAGTTGAAGCCTGCGAAACAGATACCGCTTCTGTTAATATTATCTGTGAGTTTTTACTGTATTTCTACTGTACTTGTAGTTTCTACCAAGTAATTATGTTTTTAAAAAATCTAAAACAATTATAAAAGATTAATTAATAAAAAAAATGTTTAATGACACAAAAAAGAAAATCTGTTCAACTCGTCCGCGATAATTTGAATTGTCGCATCTGAAATTTTTGGACGCTGAAATAAAAAAAAAACTTTTCAGCTAATGGCGCGAAAGGGGCAAAAAATAAACGGAGAAAACTGGAATGTTTCCTCATTCCAACAAATTGAGTATCTAATGAAAACGAAAGGGTCCAACTTAATGCTTGGGTTGATTTTGAAAAAAATAAATAAATTAATCATTTTTTGTTATAATTACAAAATCAGTTGATTACTTTAAATTGATTTACTTATAATTGGTAATACAGGTGATGGCTTTTAATAACAGGCTCTAAATATTTTAAACCTTTTTAACCCTTAAATGCATGATTTTTATTTATACTTTCAAAAAATATAAATCTTGCAGATACAGATGTACACTACAATGCAGGGAAAAAGATTTATATATGTAAATAAAACATTCATTATATTAATTTATTAAGAAAACTTAAGTTGCAGACATACAACACAATGCATTTACTTTTAAGTGTAGTACTCGTTTTACGCTTAAGTGGTATATTGCAGTTTTTCATCATTATGCATTTAAGGGTTAATCATAAAGTAATCACACTGAAATACGTTACAATAATTTATTCCAATAATTTCTGGTAGTAAAAAGTTTGCAACGTGATATTATAAATAATAATTAATTTTTCTATCAAATAATTCGATTTTTGAAAATTATTTTTCTTTTTATATTCGTCGTCGTTTTAGTCTATACACGCCCACGTCAAAGCATAGACCTCTATCAAAGGTATCTATAGGAGGATATAACATTGCCGCTATGCCAAGCCTGCGCGAAGGCTGCTGTCCATCCTTTGGAAACTTGTTTGTGAGCAGTGGCAATCCTTTATAATTAATGTACAAAATGTAAATTTTTTCATATACCTCTTTCTCTTGTTTGTTCTTATTTCTTTGTAACCAATCACATTTTTGAGGTCGTCTTCCTAATTTCAGTGTGTTTGGCACTAATCGATGTAACATAACTCCTGAAGATGCTCAGCGGAGGGGTGAAACACGTGTTGAGTGATTTAACGGTGGCAGTTGTTCAATTCGCATTGTTTTCCGCATACGCATTTATCGGCGGGCTGGCGGGCGGTTCACTTTGTTGCACGACTACCACTGCATGTACGGAAGTGGCTAAATATTAGTCCTTATCTTACTTAGATTGGACTTCCGCAAGGTAATGCCTGATTCCATTAAATACATATTCACATGTATATTTTATAGACGATCGGTTTTTTGATCTACAGCTTGTACAATCAAAAACCTTTTCTACTTTTTCATATTCCTCTTTCTCTTGTTTGTTCTTATTTCTTCGTAACCAACCACATTTTTGAGGTCGTCTTCCTCGTTTCAATGTGTTTGGCACTAATCGGTGTAACATAACTCCTGAAGATACCCCGTGGAGTGAAACACATGTTGAGTGAATTAACGGTGACAGTTGTGTAATACGCATTGTTTGCCGCATACGCATTTATCGGCGGGCTGGCGGGCGGTGTACTTTGTTGCACGACTACCACTGCATGTACGGAAGTGGCTAAATATTAGTCCTTATCTTACTTAGGGTGGACTTCCGCAAGGTAACGCCTGATTCCATTAAATACATATTCACATGTATATTTTATAGACGATCGGTTTTTTGATCTACAGCTTGTACAATCAAAAACCTTTTCTACTTTTTCATATTCCTCTTTCTCTTGTTTGTTCTTATTTCTTCGTAACCAACCACATTTTTGAGGTCGTCTTCCTCGTTTCAATGTGTTTGGCACTAATCGGTGTAACATAACTCCTGAAGATACCCCGTGGAGTGAAACACGTGTTGAGTGAATTAACGGTGACATTTGTGTAATACGCATTGTTTGCCGCATACGCATTTATCGGCGGGCTGGCGGGCGGTGTACTTTGTTGCACGACTACCACTGCATGTACGGAAGTGGCTAAATATAAGTCCTTATCTTACTTAGGTTGGACTTCCGCAAGGTAACGCCTGATTCCATTAAATACATATTCACATGTATATTTTATAGATGCTAGGTTTTTTGAATCAACAGCTTATTCAATCGAAAGCCTTTTCTACTTTTTCATATTCCTCTTTCTCTTGTATATTCTTATTTCTTCTAAATCAACTACATTTTTGAGGATATGTTCTTCACTTCAATTGTCTCGCTTCATTTCTTTTTCCGTTCCTTGAATACCACTCTATTATCAATTTGGTAATCCTTTAAAGATTTTGATAATAGTCTATAGTTATTTTTAGTTTATCACTCTTTATATTTATAATTATTGAATATATTTTTGGCATATAACATCCAGTCTTTTTACTGTTAAATTTTTTATTTGATTATTTTTTTATTCATAGATTTTTAGATATTTCTTTAATTTATTCTGTCCATGATTCTGGCGTGTAGATAGGCAAGAGGATTATAGACGGCAGCATCGCCACCCTCATTGGCGTCGAAAAATGTTGCCATATTTTTATAGAATTTTCCAAAAGAGTAGTACAACAGAAAAGTATGAGACTGAAAAGTAAGTTTCAAACAATCGAGCAAGATATCAAGCTCGTCATGAATAAAGCAATATAGGTTCTATAAATAAAAAATAATAATAAAATAGCTATAATTGTATAAAAATAAAACTAGTTAGAAAAATTGAACCAAAACTGTGGTAATATAGCAAAGAGTGGTCTAGAAGCAAAGATGTGGGGAAGAAGGTGATGCACGGGTGACGAATTGAAGTGAATATAGATAGAGATATTGAAGGATGAATGGTGAAAGTGAAATAACAGGATAAAATAAACAAAAAAAATGTACCCTTGTTTTAATGTTCCTGTCCCGCACTTAGCAGGGGAGATATAATTTAAAAAATCAAAAAAAATGTGTTCTGTCTGTATATTTTATTATCTCTACTGATATATTAAACCAGTAATATTACAGACTAAAAATAAATATGAGAGACTTTAGAAAAAAATATAATTCCATATTGAACTGCGAACAAAGCAATATGGTTAGAAATCGCCCTCAGGGTGTCACACGATCTAATAACGTCGGATGTATCAAGAAAATAACTATAAACTGACTAAAGGAAGCTTTGATATTGCAGTAGATGGACAACTTGTTGTTCATATTTTCTATTGCTAGATAAAATTTAACAGTTTCATATCCCATAATTAAATTATAAATGTTTATGCATTTACAAATATTATTTATAAAATTGATTCATTCGTAGAGACAGGCCTGTTATAATATTTAAAAGTTGAAGTAACACTAAGTGGGCCATCTTTAAGCAGAATATATAGCCACTTGGTTCTTATTATTCTGCTGTGGCCCAGTAACTCTAGCACAGGACAACAGACATGGTGAAAAGATGACCTAGGAAAAGTCGGAAAATGCTGAATGTCGTTCCCCGTCTGAACAGTTGTATTAGAAATCTATAGCACAAGGGTCAGAAATGAACTTGTAGTAAATGTTTTTTAGTTTGTTTTTAATGTACGAAGAAGTTTATTTAAAGATAAAAGATAAAGGTAATATTCATTTGTTTAACATTAGAACTTTTAACGGAACTGTTATTGATTGTCAATATATATACATTATTTTTGACTCTACTCTGCTTCACAAGGTTTTATGGTTGTGAAGAAAAAGTAAGAAGGAACTCCACAACGACAAATCTTTAACATGTACACTTTCAGATATAGCCTAAATGAAATAATCAAGCGCCAACATTAACAATGTTAATTGTGATTAAAATATTCATTTATCGAATAATAAGCATTTTCCGTCAATTTACTTACAATACTTTGAATTTTGTAAATGGTAGCCTAATAATCTTTTCGTAATTTTATTACAAAATCTGTTTTCGTTTATTACAAACGAATTAGAGATTTTTTGCAATCGAAACTTTGGTACAGCCGGCTTTTCATAGTGCCTTGTAAATACACTATGGACGTCCCCTATTTTTAAACGGTTTTATTTAGTTCGACCCGTACGAAATTTATTTGTTTATTTATTTGGGTCAAAATTAGAAATTGAAATTTAAGCACCTTCCCATTGTCAGATTGATCTGAAATTTGGTACACACATTTAATTTAGATGACAATACAATATAATAAAATCAATAACATTATAAATCTAAGATGGCCGCCAATTCAAAATGGCAGATTACATATTTTTCCTTAACCCTTTCAATATGGGTATCAAATGAAAGGGCTACACTAGTAAAACACGATGATTATGTCTAAATTTAAAATTCAAGATTGATGCCGTCCCAATATGGCGGACTAGGTACATATTTTCCACAACCACCACAATATGGGTATCAAAAAACCGTTTAACTTAAAAGTTTTTTAAATGTTTTTATTTTAATTTATTATATTTAATTTAAACTTACAGAGTTATCATAAATATATTGTGAGGCCAATGTAAGAATATTGACCTCCTTAAAATACTTTCTAAAGGAGATTTTCTCTGTAAATAGATCGAATGGCCCTATTTTTCCTAGAACAGTGACTTATGTTAGTACCATATATTATAATGTTCATAAAAATAGGAATAAATTTGGTCTAGTTGTTTGGTTCGCTATGTCCTCAAGGATTTGATCCTGTTTCTCATTCGAGTCCATCATTAGTGTCCGATAAGTATTTGTTTCAAACATTGTATAAGGTTTTTGTATTTTTATTTAAGAGCCTTCTTAAATATAAAATCTACGTAATTAATTGATTATTATAAAAAGTAAGGATTCTTAATATCTAATACCGAAATTTTTCAACAGAAAAGATAATCATCGAAGGCGCTTTAATCGGCTTATACAGGTAATTGGAAAATATATATTTTTTATTTTTACGGTATTGATGAAATATCTTCAGTTATTGAATGTTATTTCTATGTTTACTTCAGATTAATTATGAGTTAGTTATCTAGTGATAATGGTAAATAAAAAAAAACTGCATAGTTGGGGGCCTGTCATAATCAGTAAATATCAGAATAAATGCGAAACGAAATGTCAAATTATTGTAACATATAGATTACAAAAGTGAAGTAAAAAGTTGATTCTGACAACAAGTAAAAGGTAATACACGAAAAACGTCATACATATTTATATTTTATTTTTCAACCCTCCTCCTTCTTAACCGGTTTCGTCGTCATACCACATTACACACGTTGCAACCCCCACGAAATGTATATCACCAAAGTAGGACTCGAAGTATCCTGAAAATATTGAATAGTCATAAAAATAATAAATATCTAAAAATAAGAACAAATAAATAATTTATTTTTTAATATGTTGTAAAAGAAGGCGCAAAAGTAATGTCATAATGTGAACGTGTGATAATTTTTTTAAATATTACTAAATGTCACTGTGTTTTGACATTTTTGATGTAGATATATAAAGAATTATAATATTTGATGAAGTATATCTATATATCACAAAATGACATTACTTTTGCACCACCGGTTTCAAGGATTTATTATTTCTCAGTATATATACATTCAAATGTCTTAGCAGTGATCGTCCTCTTGTTATTCAGTGCAAGTCCATTATAAAGATAATAACAAATTTCTCTGTGAGACTCACTAATCGGTGTAACATAACTCCTGAAGATGCCCCGTGAAGGGGTGAAACACGTGCTGAGTAATTTGGTGGTGGCGGTTGTGTGATTCGCATTGTTTGCCGCATACGCATTTATCAGCGGGCTGGCGGATGGTGCACTTTGTTGCACAACTACCACTGCATGTGCGGATGTGCGGAAGTGGCTAAATATTGGTCCTTTTCTTACTTAGGATGGACTTCCGCAAGGTATCGCCTGATTCCATTAAATAAATAACAAATTTGTTTTGGTGAAAGCAAACGACGTAATTGTACTAAAATATTTTATGTTTTTCCATCACGATGTTTTGTATAAACATCAGTTGTTCCATATTAATTTCCGTATCAGGGCAGTATCGACCCGGTATTACATCGAAGCGCTTATTATGATAAGGTTCTATTATACCGCCGAGCCGTCCGTGATTTTTTTTAGACAAAACCTAGTTGTTTTCCCTTTTCGTGAACGTTATGGAAGATTTATGGGTATATCAATCTATCCACTATTTGTCGAATCTTTAATCTATTGATATAAGCTATTTGTTCAATTTCAGTAACCGAGTAAAACGTTATAGGTTATTCTAATCGGTATAAAATGTACGATCTATTTTTTTAACGCAACAAAGGGTTTTAATTTAGCAAAAAGTATATACATGTAATTATCGACGAGAAAAAAGTTAATGTTTATTTATTTAATCGAAGTTATACTATCATTGCACATACAAAGTGAAAGTATATACATTGTGGAAACTGTCGCATTCGGAGATTAAAAAAAAGAAAAAATATTGACATCAATCCATGGGCATACCGCGAAGACTTCAGGCCACACTCTCTTAAAAAGCAATGAAAGTAGAATACAATACAAAGAACATAGTCACCTAATACATAATATGAATGCAGAGGTTTGAACTCAGGGAAAGTTCTTCGTGTACTTGTGACCAAACGATAGACCAGATCATGTTACATGTAATCGTTTTCAGACCATTATTCAGTAGACAGAAAGCAGAGTGCTAGACGCACCTTGAAAGGGAGATAGAGTGCCTTCCTGATGGGAGATGGCATTAGCCGCTACTTATTCTTACGCTACCGCAAAACAGTAATAAGTAACACAAAAAAAAGAAACAAAACTTAATAGTGTAATAATTGTGATTGCATAGAAGCTTCGTAAATAAAAGTCTGGGATAAAATTTGTTAGATAAAAGAGGAGAAAATTCAGCAAAAATTTAAAAACCGAATATATTTAAATTATTAAAAAAATCAATTTGCTTATTTTAACTACGAAAGGAGGAAACAATGTATATGTGTAAGAACGGAAGACTTTCATGAGGCAATACACTAAACTTAAAATACATATACAACTTTTAATATATCATGATAACATGCAGAAATTAAATAAAAATCATATGTGTTCGCTATTTAAAAACATATTGAAATATATTTTCCGCGATGCAACATGTGGACTATATAATAGATGCTCCATACAAACAGGACTCAGAATAAGGACGTCGGAGATGTTATGAGGGATGAATATAAATACGAAGCCATCGAGGACTTGGTAAACATGGGACGTGGATTTCCTTTTGATTTTAAAATGCTTTATCTAAAACGATATTTATTTTTATAAAAATAATTGCATAAAAATCTCACGTACATTATTTTATTTATACAATACTATATAGTTATAAGTTTATAATACACTAATGAAAAGTAAATTGTTAAAGACGCTGACTGTACTTAATCTACACTCAACTAATCCGATTGTTAAAAAATTCTAAGAAACGCGCAAGCATTTTGTTTGCGCACGCGCAGCCATCGGACATTTCTACTAAAACCTCTCCGCGATACACTCGTGCCGCTTGCTGCGTGGGCGCAGTCCCTACGTACATTTGATTTAATGGGCACGTCTTTCAATTCTCTATTAATCTGTAAGTGCTGCTGCCGTTAAATTTTAGTGACATTGCTAAAACCTCATTGGAGTCTTCATAAGGACTCGACGTCGTACTCTCGCTAATGCCATCTTTGGGCCTTACAGCTTCATATACCACTAGCCCAGCATTGGACCAAAACTGGGGGAAGTACCACGCTGCAGCAGAAACAGACAGGCTACGTTTCCCCTAAATTATACATTTGATCAATTGGCTTCTAATATAGACGTTCGTTACTTTGGCGCCCAACATGGGACTGTATCTTTAAAAAAAGTATATCGTTACAATGCCCACAAGTGGGTGTCCTATGAATAATATGATGAAAATAGTGTCAATTATTTTACCCCTTGTTAAGAGCATTCACAATATCTGAAATAATTATGTGCGATAGTATAAATGGAGCAGTACATTAATGATTCCAAACTGAAACAGAAGAAACACTCAAACTAAAGCATTGAAGAGGAGAAAGAAAGAACGAGAAAATATAAAAAATAAAACCTTTCAGTTATAGATATTTTTCATATATTAAAAAATCCTGAAAAAATTAACAATGTTTATTGTAAATATGTTGTTGCTTAAACACATATACTTGACAAAATAATTAGTAAAAATGGATGTTTCATGAGAAAAAAAGTAAGTCAAGCCTCATATGTTAGAACTTGAAATGCAAGGCATCAAGGGTTCCAAATGCCCTCTGATATATCTATCTCTTTTCAGCCAATGGACGCACGTTACAAGGCATAGGCTTTCTCTGAAGATCGCCACGGTGACCGATTCTGTGCTGCCCACACCCAGTTATTCACGTCGTGGTACCGGCTCGTGGTCGCTACTAGAGAACCTTTCGGTTCCGACGGCTATCAGTCGCACAAGAGCGGTGCTCCACACCCCATTTCTGATATATATATATATATATATATATGTTTGTGTGTGTGTGTGTGTGTGTGGACATGACAAACTCAGCGGGGTTTATGTGGTGTTGCCTTTAAAAAATATTTTCTATACTTCATAAATCCTTTACAATGTAAAAATTCTTTTAACGAATATTTGTTTAGTAAAATAAATTTCATCTATTTCGGAAGTTAATAAAATAAATTAAAAAAATGTTACGTATTCTGAATTTAAACAGATACAAAATATTCCACAAGTGTTCCTCGTATAGAACTAAATTAAATTAGACGTTAAACAATTACAGATATGGCAGTATACAACTTTAGAGTGCTTATATAATCAATTTAACGAATGAAGCCCACTCCATAATAACCCACGCTCGAAATTGTTCACAACACTCAAAGGTAACAACAGACGACGCCTCAGATTGTACAGTTTATTTCAACTGAGTCGTTATGTCATATTTACACTTAGGCGAGAGGTGAGAAATGGGGTAGGTCTCCACTTCGAGTGTATATTGTATTATTATACATGGTGTTAGGTTATGTTAAACCCTTTAATGGAATCAGGCGTTACCTTGCGGAAGTCCATCCTAAGTAAGAAAAGGGCCAATATTTAGCCACTTCCGCACATGCAGTAGTAGTCGTGCAACAAAGTGCACCGCACGCCAGCCCGCTGATAAATGCGTATGCGGCAAACAATGCGAATCACACAACTGCCACCGCCAAATCACTTAACACGTGTTTTACCCCTCCACGGGACACTTCTTAGTGTTCATAGTTTGCTTTAGCGCTGTAATAATTTGGTAGTTTTACCTTTCTGAGAAATTAACAAACTAGCAGATATACCGGTCTTTATGTCTAAAGTGGACAAATAAACTGGTTAAAAGTCAGATTAATTAAAATAGCGTTTTCATACTTCATCAGCCCCGCTTACAGTGGTACCGCACCTTTAATGCTTGCCCAAATGTGAACAGGCATGAGTTCTGCGTTGATAGAATTCTTTATATCATCGTCTCCCTTAAGTTCAATTTATTTTCCTCAAGCCACAATATTACGGGCGAGTAAATTTATGGCATATCGCTTGCTATATAATTTTACTGTTTGTTCTCATTTATCTAAGGTATATGTAAGACTTTTTCATTACCTATTTTGAGAACGTTTCAAGATACTACTATATATACACATAGTTTAAGTATACAAATTTAAGTAGCAATTTTAAATAACTTACGTATTATGTTGGGGTGGGTAAGCCTCCTATAAATAAACCTAGAATATAACCCAGGACGCGGGAAATCTCTGGATGCAGGCCACGGAAAACCAAACATTGTGACAATCTTCCAAGGAGATCTTGCAGTAGGCGTCTCTCGGCTGACATGAATGAATGAATGGATTATAATGAACGTAATTGACGAATCTTCTTTCTTTTTTCTCATTTTCTTTTATTCTTATATACTTCTCGTGAAAGCACAGAGGACACTTGATGTCGCTGGTGATCTCGGGGAGGTACCTCGGTGGTCCGGGAAAAGTAGGCGTGCAAGACCCCGTATGCTGAAATAACATACGGACAGCATTCTAGTCTTCTTTCAAGCATGATCTTCATAGAGGACTGTCCGTAACACAATGTAAACAGATGTCTAAAAAGACCACCAGGTTAAGATCAATGCTACCAGCAGTCAGGATCGCGGCAGCGGGAAAGGTGATAAAACGTAACACAAACAAAACAGTAAACGTTAAATGAAGCACAGCCGAAGATAATTTTCGACGTAAAATCATTTTCCTAAATTAATATAAATGAATTTGACGGTTGAATGTAATAAAAAGTTTCAACAATAAAAGGCTTTATGAAATCACGACAATAATTCCTGCTAGGGTTGCCACCGGACGTTGATTGATGCCCGCGGTTGTTAACATCGTTCCTTGATCACGATAGGGTTGCGCCGCCCGCTCTTTTTTGCAAATTACTTACTTTTTTTTCCTACTTTTCAACGCGTTAGTATCGCGGTCAAATGTTTTCGAGGAAATCTCCTTTAAATTGCACGTCAAAGGATATATTCATGTTTTTGATACATGATTTATTTACTTACCTTACCAAATTAACAGGTTTCTTTTATTTACTTTATTGGAGATAAACAGTAACAAAAAGCAGTAAAAAATACAAACTTAGAAACTTAAAAATATAAAATTAGTTACAATTGTTACATTATAACTATCTCACTAAGAACATTAAATGATTAATAGTCAAACAAATAAAAACATTGCTAAACAGGGATCAAATACCCAGCGCATTTTGCATATCACACCGTATTAATTACGAGTCACAGCAAGCCGTCAAAAGAAGGTTTTTAAGTACTAATCAAGAATAAGGAGATTCGTAAACCACAGAAAGTAACTGAAATAGCCCAGGAAGTTGAAGTGATAGTGGACAGGCATTATTATTAGTCCTTTCGAACTTATTTTCGGTTGCAAAAATGTATAGAAGAAAGTAACATCACCTCGCTAGTTACCCAAAAGGGGGGATGCCAAATTTTTCTGGAGTACTTGTAATAGGAGTATAATAGGAATAGTAATAAAAAGGAATAAGACGTTAGTCATTAAAATATAGATAAATATTACGGAAAAACTGCGAAAAATCGAAATAAAGAATTGTATAATAAGTAAGAAAAAGACCCATAATTTAGCCACTTCCGCTCATGCAGTGGTAGTCGTGGTATATAAATGTGTGTATGTATATATATATATACACACACAATTATACATGTTAATCTTAAGAGTTTTCAAAGCTAAGCTTTTTTAACAATAAATATTTTTTTGTTTTATTAAACTTGATATTTACGAGTAAAATATTTTATGAAATATATAACCACCTGTTAAAATGTTGAAATTGTTTATACTTTGCGGCTTTTATAAATTGTTCCTATATAATTAATATCTTTGAAAGGTATGACGGATTGGCGCTTGAGAGTTTTAAACTTTGTAATGGACTATTGAAGGCGTTTAACGAGACTCGGAAACAAGTTTCTATAATTTGTTTAATTTATACTTTTTCATTTCTAGCACTATTTCTATTGATTCTTTATGAAACTTTATTTTTTTATTTTGAATTTATTAAATATTTTCTTGTTATATATTAATTATAATTTGGAATATCAAGGTGATGACATACGGATCCGAGACGTGGTCACTTACGACAGGCATCATAAAAAGGTTTTAGATTCACCCAGAGAGCACTCGAGAGGTCTAAGCACAAAATTTCGTTACGAAATCCAATAAGAAATGAGGAGATCCGCAATAGAGCTGTTGAGTAATACAGTTCATAGTTTTTGTTTGTTCCTGAAAATTTAACTAGGTGGCAACAATGTGTATGAATTTCATTGTAACTGCGTTGTTCTTGCTGTATCTAGCTAATCATTACTATTGTTTAATAAATAAATATATAATAACCATATAGGTTATGGACCCAGGAAATTCTACAATTGAAATCCAGAAGAAAATAGTAAAGAAAAAGTTAGTCGTTTTTTTTCTTGAAGAAATAACCTCGAAATTCCATGCGGTCTATAAACATGAATAAATTTAATGGAAATAACTTCAGACAAGATTACCGAAGTAGTTCGAAGAATTTCTTGTATGAAGTTGCACTGGGCGGCAATAATGACCACGAGACGATACCACGTGAATAAACCCCTTACTATGTGGATCGACATAATAAAGGTTGCGGGAAGTCGCGCTCAGCTTTCCAGGAGGCTTTAGACTGAAAAGAAGATGTATTATTAGTAAAAAGTATAACTTGAGCTTTAATACAGTCACGTCTTCTAATCGGTGTAAACTAATTCCCGAAGATGCCTCGTAGAGGGGTGAAACACATGGTGGCAGTTGTGTAATTCGCATTGCCTGCCGCATACGCATTTGTCAGTGGGCTGGCAGGCGGTACACTTTATTGCACGACTACCACTGCATGTGCGGAAGTGGATAAATATTGGTCCTTTTTTACTTTCTTATATCTGTTTATAGATACAAGTATATTTAGTTATCTTGGAAGAGATAATGCCTACGAATATAATAATTATTATTGCTTGAGGGCACATAATTGGTGACATCTATCACCAGTGGAATTGTACCTTAAATCTCTGTTGGTTTATATTATAATAGATTATTTATAATTTATAGCAGGTTTATTCTGTATTATTTATCTCCATCTTTGCTACGTATTCAAAGTCCGTGTTACTGACTTAGCAGAAATCTATATATAAATATATATAAGACAGATTGGAGCAAAAAGGTTTCGATTTAATGCGTACCTCTATTTAGGAACATAAGACGAAAAGGTACGAAATTGAATGCTTTCTAAATTAATCGGATTCCACGAAGGAGGAATGTGCACAGACAGACTCTTTTTTACGTGGAAAAAAAAAACGTGAACTTGATTTTATATCTTATTATTAAAGTTTTTTTTTAAGTAAATGAAATTGCGTAGAAAAATTAAGAAACTATTTCATTTGTCGCGATTGAAAGATAAACATTTATAGTTTATGTATATGAAACAAAGTTGAATAGATTTATTATAAGATCATCTATAATCCTGATTTTAAAATTGATTTCACGTTAGTTCTTAACGCGCCGCCTATTAAGGAGAACGAAGAAGAAACTCAATAGGTTTTATTTTTTTAATTATTAACAATTTTTTTTCTTAACAATTATAATCAATAATTTTCTAAGATATCTATCGTGAACATACTCCAAATGGAGTGATATACTTTTTGGCAGAGTCTGTGCTTAATAATTTTGCAATATATATATATACTAGCTGATCCCGCAAACGTTGTTTTGCAAAAAAATTTAGGTTTGTATGTATTTTTGTATGCTGTATCATAATAAAATAAAAACCAAAAAAATTGTCTAAAAAATTAAAAATAAAATTTAGGGGTGGACCACCCTTATCACTTAGGGGTATGGAAAATAGATAGTAGCCGATTCTCAGACATACTGAATATGCATGTAAAATTTGGTAAAAATCGGTCAAGCCGTTTCGGAGGAGTTCAAGTTCAAACACCGTGACAAGAGAATTTTATATATTAGATATATTTTTGACGAAATTAATGTTATAATATGCTTACGCATGGTTCCATTATTTTGTATTAATTATTTTAAGATAAATAGTCCCTCGTTTAAAATACCATGGACTACGTAAATACACGTCAAAGAATCTTTGATAAGATGAAAGATATTTTCTCAATGAACGACCAAGACAAGAACGCGGTCTCGTGGGAAAATCTCGGCTTTCTCTTATTTTAGTACCGGCGAGTATTCGGGATTAGCAACTCCGTTAGCGTAATTTGACGTCTAATTCTCTCTTACAATTATAGTTATTCGTTTAACATTTTTTTTTCAGTACTTCTTGCTACATTTTAACATTCACACTGTGACACAAGCTTTCTCGTAATTAGAAGATTGTATATACCGATATCTACATTGTACGAGATGAAATAGATTCTCATTAACTGTCGTATTTTTGATCCTTGGAGAATCTTATTTCCATTGATCTAAGTACATGTGCACTTAACATCAGCTAACTCTTATAATTCGCGAGAGGGAAGCGTGAGGTGAGGTTACTTTTATTTTTTTTTTGTCCACGCACATCATGTGAATATCTTCATGTAAATTTCAATGCAATAACTTTCAACGCAAATTGTTTAAAAAATAACTACCTACATTTAATGCGTACTAGAATATACAGTGTGATGTACAACGTTCAAGTGTGTGGTTTTTGTTTCGTTAAATCTTAAAGTTTGTCTCCTCAGCAGTTATCGCTATTAACGATGTAACTAAACATCCTGTAGACATTAAAATTTTAATTCCTATAGTTAATTAGATTTCTAGAGTGAGCTTAATTTAAATTATGTTTAAGTTAGGTTTGCGGTTCAATATCTAACTTACTATTTTTCTAAGTTTAATAGCACGCAAACGCCGTAACTTGTAAATCCCGAGCGCGTGACATAATATCAAATGGGAAAAATTATTCTGACAAACAACTTGCCGGGAATGAAATTTATTAAAAATAATACACATTTTTTATAAGACGAACGGTTTCTATCAAGTATATTTACTATTTCTTGTAAAAAGCTACGAAGTAGATTTCTTATGCAAATAGTTTTTATACACACGTAACATAGTAAATAACTTGACGGAAAATATGTAATAAGATATGACAAGCAATGGTAGCCTAGGGACTGAGCTTTGCGTTCGTAGATCGGCGTTTCGATTCCCGGAATACAGTCTTATGTAACTTATATAGGATATTTAACTTATATAACTTCGCCAATTCTAGTATATACAGTGGTAGCCAGACGATAGAGTACTATAATTTGGGATCTAACATCGCGGATTCGAATCCTGGTTATTTAATGGAATCAGGCGATACCACGCGAAAGTCCATCCCAAGTAAGAAAAGGACCAATATTTAGCCACTTCTGCACATGCAGTGGTAGTCGTGCAATAAAGTGCACCGCCCGCCAGTCCGCTGATAAATGCGTATGCGGCAAACAATGCGAATCACACAACCGCCACCGCCAAATTACTCAACACGTGTTTCACCCCTCCACGGGACATCTTCAGGAGTTATGTTACACCGATTAGTGACTGACTCTGTGTTTGGCTGGCGGGCGGTGCACTTTATTGCACGACTACCACTGCATGTGCGGAAGTGGCTAAATATTAGTCCTTTTCTTACTTCGAATCTTGAGATACAATCTTATATAACTTAAACTAACTTAATTTGACGTCAATGGGATTTTCATTGCTTACAAACAAGTTTCCTGAGGATGAACAGCACTATCCTTTGCATACCATACCTTCATACACGATCGCCAACCCGCTTGCCAAGCGTGGCGATTATACCATATCCTCTCATATGTTTAAGGAGGGCCTTGCAGTGAATGTCTATAGGCTAAAACTAAGAAATAACCTAAGGATGTAGTAAGAAAAATCATTATAAAAATTAGTATTACTACTTATTATGAATAATAATTATTAACTATCTAAGTAAACATTCTTTAAACAAAATTAAAAATGAATAAACGTTTTAATTATGGTTAGAATTTTATTTTAATCAAAGCACTAGGAAATAAAATAATTTTGTGGTAAATTGACCAATGCAATGCAGTTTAAGCGTTGTAAATTCATATTGTTGTACTAAAAGTACAACAATATGAATTTACAACGCTTGAAATATCCAATTCGAGAAGCTTATAGCAAACTGACAAATGAACAGTTAGAATTATCATTATATTTTTATTTATTTATTCTAATTTCTGAGCTTTTATATTCTCTAGCTCAAGAATCTTTTTATAAAGACTTTGGAAACTTAATAAAAATAAATATAAAATCAATTTAATCGCGATTTATGTCGAGGCTATGAGACAAAGGGGCTGATATTACGTATTTAAGATTTTTTTTAGACCTAACTATCATTAGTAATAAAAGGACCAACAAAGTGCACTAACAATTTCACAACTGCCACCGTTAAACCACTTAACACGTGCTTCACCCCTCCATGGGGCATCTTCAGGAGTTATGTTACACCAATCAGTGCCAAACACAGAGACTCTGTTGTGTATTTCGTATTGTTTGCCGCATACGCATTTATCAGCAGGCTGGCGGGCGGTGCACTTTGTTGCACGACTACCACTGCATGTGCGGAAGTAGCTAAATATTGGTTCTTTTCTTACTTAGGATAGACTTCCGCAAGGTAACGCCTGATTCCATTAAATATCCAACTATCATGGCTGTCCAAATGGCGTTTTGCAGATTCTGCAGGTTTTAAATGGCAGCAAAGGTCGAAGGCTTCCAAGGAAACCCCGGTTCGCGCTTGTATGTACTACTATTTTACAGAATTAGGATGTATCTATCAACTTTATGCAATCGAATATAATTTATATTCATTTGCACTTATATCCCGTTAACAGCAGATGTATTATACACTACGTGATTAAAAGTTGTTATATCTATTTTGTTCAACTAGTTTTAATCCGCTTCTGGTCGCAAAGGGGATTACTGAAAACTAACAAGGACAGTAGTCAATGTGTTCTGTGATAGTGAAATAAAAATTTAACCTTTTTGTAATAGAACTTTGAACATAGTATGTAGTTAAATACTATGATATATTTTTTCGTTGAATCTAAAGATTAAGAAGTTGTAGAAGAAGATCTAAAGAATGAAGAATTAGCAATATATCGCTTAGGTAGGTACCAGAATAGCTAGACAATAGTAGGTCGCTGGTTCAATTCCTGTCATCCAATATCATTTACATTTTAAGCACTAATTATATACAATTGCCACTGCTCATGTGAGATATATATCACACTACGAACGCCAACCCGTCTGCCAACCATGGCGATTATGATATATCCCACCATAGGTATATTGAGAAGGCCTTTACCTAACACTGCGTTAAACTTTTAATATTAAAATGTCTTATAACAAAAAACTATAGATAACTACACCAATGTTTGTTTTTCAAACTGCAATTTAGGTCCTATATTATTGTAAGTCTCACACCAAGTTTCTTATGTATTTATATATTACTTAAAGTGATGAGAACTAAAAAAATGTTATACGATATTTCTCTCTTCTCTTCTTCCTTCCCTTTATTTGGGGTCGGGTCTCCTTATCAATTTGCGCCAGGCCACTCTATCCTGGGTTGTCTCTGCATCAAGTTGATGGGTTTCCAGTTCCTTTCCGATATTAGACCAATATATAAATAATACAATATAAAAATATGATATATTTGTTAGTTTTTCTTTTTTATTGAAAATATATGGATAAGGCTTTGGTCTAGCCGTGGACCTCCTGCGGCTGAAACCTTGACGATAAATATGAAAGACATTACAATATTAATTTTAACATATTTTATAACGACGATAATAAAGTATATTTGATTAAAAACTAGGAAAACGTAAATAAAACCTACCTATATTTTAATCCTGTAGCATTGGAATCGTTTAATTTTGTTATGCGACTAAGTGGAACATTAAAACGCAATTTTCATGAATTCATTTCGTCCGTTCCTCGCAAGTTTATTCGTTCGCTGACATAAATCTGGCGTTCCCATTCCTTTACCAACACCCTGTACTTACTCGCGTGCGTCACTCGAGTATAAAACCTCTTCAGGCTTCGAATAATAAAAATAAACAAATACACGCCTCTCATTGTTAGATAACATGTAAGATTTTATGTTTATTAATTTGAGAAGAGAACAGAAGGTAAATAGATAAATAAAACCAAAATATCGATATTTATTTAATATATTTAAAAGTAAATTCTCCTCTTTAATATTTATACGGAAGGTAATAGCGTTTATTTATAAAAAAAATTATTGAAATTTTAATTTTATGTATTAAATATGTATTGCATTAACTCCAGTTAAATCATTTTCTCTTCAAAACTCCTGTAGTAAATGTAGTCCTATTAAAAGAGTAGAGAAATGTCTATTCGGTAAAATGTGAACAGAAAATAAAAATTGAATTACACAATTTTTAATGTACTTATACAATATACACCCACTACACTACATAATATGAACTAAATGTTTAATAATTAAATAAATATCCAAATATTTCATATTTGAATAGGCTTTTACAAGCACCTTCGAATCGCCAATCAACTTAAACTGAAGGCATTGTTGTCCCTACAGGAAGCTACCACCAGCTCGGAAGGCAATTCTGCTGAGAAGTGCCGGCGAGAAACTCAACAGTTGCTCTTTACAAATATATTTCTATATATTTGTAAAGAGCAACTGTTGCTTGAGCGCTTGACAATAATTAGCTTCATGAGTGAGCATCAATAACATTTAATTCCACACATTAACATCAGTATAGTATTCTTGGATAGAATGAATACTTTTATGACTAATATTTTTTAAATATTGGTTTTAAAACTCCCCAGTGGCACACTGGAATGGATTGTGGAATTTTTTTATATACATATACCATGTAACATAATTAATTTTCACAAACGAAAACCAGGAGTATACGGCTTACTTTTATTCCTTGTATTAACACCGTATCTGTCACTGTTCTTTAAAATAATTTTGGATGTATTTTAAAAAACACCGGGTTTTTTAAAATACCTCTAAACATACCCACACTATACTCAGTTAAGTTTTTTTTTTTTTTTATATCTACTCTCTTTGTTTAATTTCAATTGATTTTTTTGGATTTATTGATTTAGATTCAATTTCTACAATTTATATATATATATATATATATATATGCATGTATGTATATCCGTAAGTATTTTTGTATATATGTTTGTATGTACACCCTAAACTACCGTCTCTTTCATATCTCTATCACCATCCAAAGGTTGTGTAGTAATTGCCGTATTGTTTAGAAATTGCCTCTAGCTATAATACCGCCTCTTGTATATCCGCCTTCATATAATTTTTTTTTAAATTTATTATCTGTGTACAATAAAGTGTAAATAAAAGTAGGTAGTTGTGAATAGTAAAAATCTGCGAACAGATCCATCAATCCTTTTACGTGAACTATAAAGGTTCGTCTAATTCACGTCGTTACCGTTCAAATCCTTTCAAGTTAAATATTTACAAGGTCTGAACGCTTTTGACAGTTAAATTCTTGTACTCGCAAGTTTTATGACGAGTGCTCTTAAATTTGTCTAAACTTTACGATTTCCGGTTCACAATTCTCAGATGAATGCGTGCTTCCTCCTCCGAGATTTTCGAGGCTTTACAATTATTGTTATCTTTTAATGAATTTTATATCCTGTATCTAGAGCAATAAAAGCGAAAACACATTACACGTTTCAATGTTTAAGTGCTTACTCGTTGAGTTCGTCGCTCTGAATTGTAAAAGATTTGTCTGAATAGAATATAATGAATTTATTGCATTATATTAAAATAAATACAACCTCTCATCGTGAATGGGAGGCTGTATTTTCGTTTTAGCCACTCACTACAAGGCTTCTCATAAATATATCTATGCGTGGTTATACCATTATCGCAACGCTTGTGGTATTATGGTAAGTAGAGGGCGCTGCTGTCCATCATCTGGAAAATTGATTATGAAAATTGAAAATACCATATAATTATTACAAGAATAAAAATCTTTAGAGGTGAAAGTTAAAAATATGATAAAAATTTATGGTCGTCGTTATAATATCAGCTTTTCAATATTTTCTTAAATCTTTTCTATTTTAATTTTTTTTATGTGATTGTATTGCAGGTAAAAATTAAAGTTCAAATAAACTATAGTCGAACTGACCCGGCACGGATACTTCAGAAGACAAATATTGAATCAATATGAAACGACCTAATTATCGAAAAGGAAAATGTTATTTAAAATTTTTCAGAAACGGCTATATGTATAGCGAGAATTTTTTTTATGTAATTAAAATTATTTGAATTCTGAATAACTTAATATATATGACACATGCTAAAGCCTTGTTATAAAATTAAACTTAAATAAAAAAAAATCGCTCCAGTGTTCTACATAATATTATGCATAATAAAAAGTATAAATTCCATTTCATTATTGTTGTGTTTCAGATAGTTTTTTTAAGATTGAAAATCAAACCATAATAATATACATAAAACAAGCATATTTGTCTCGGCATCAAAAATAATTTTTTTTTTATCTGTAGTAAGTAGCAATTTTTTCTAGCTGTATTTCAAATCTTATCTCATAAATGACACGAGATAAATGCAACGCAAACTGCGGAAAACAATGGCTCATAAAAGGGCTTCACCCAGAGAGCAAAGGAGTGTCGCTGCGAGATCGGTACAGTAATGAGAAGATCCACAGAAGAATCAAGATAACAGACAATTGAAAAATTGCTCATCTATAATGATAGTGGACGAAGCATATCGTTATTTAGAAGGCTTAAGTTCACCCAGAGAGCAATGGAAAATGCTATGTTCAGAGGTTCAATAAGAGATCGATACAGAAATGAGAAGATCCGCAGAAGAGTCAAGATAACAGACGTACCTCGAAGAATTGCTCATCTATAGTAACAGTGGACGAGGCGTATCGCTCTTTAGAAGGCTTACGTTCACCCAGAGAGCAACGAAAAATGCTATGTTCAGAGGTTCGGTAAGAGATCGAATCAGAAATAAGAAGATCCGCAGGAGAATCAAGATAACAGACGTAGCTCTAAGAATTGCTCATCTATAGTGACAGTGGACGAGGCGTATCGCTCTTTAGAAGGCTTAAGTTCACCCAGAGAGCAATGGAAAATGCTATATTCAGAGGTTCGGTAAGAGATCGATTCAGAAATTCTCATTTCTGAATCGATCCGCAGAAGAACAAATAACAGCGATGTAGCTCGAAGAATTGCTCATTTGAATTGGCAATGGGTGGGGCACATCGCTCGTGCAACCGATGGCTGTTGGGGCTGAAAGGTTCTTGAAGGTAGCACCACGAGCTGGTAGACGAGTAGGTGGACGGAAACGGGAAACGGGGAGGCCTGTGCTTTGTAGTGAGCATCCATTGGCTGAAAATAATAAGAAGAAACAATGGAAATATATAAATATATATATATATATATATATATATATATATATATATATATATATATATATATTCAAATATACATTTGTTTATTTCTATCGACTGATATAATGATAATTTATTTATTTAATATACTTTATTGTATACGTTAGGATACATTTAAATAGTTTCACAATAATACACAAAATATTACAAAAGGCGGTCTTATCACACAAGGCAATCTCTTACAGACAACTTTAGCATGGAAAAAATAGAAGTACTAATAATAGATAGTTGTCCTGTACAAAACATACACATTTACAAACAAACAAATATAAATTTACACAGACATACATACTTAAACATACATGAACAAACATACGTATATAACATATATATTTACAATAAAAAGGTATGATACATATTATAAAAATAATACAATAATAAATAAAAACATCAAACTGATTTGGATCATACTTGCCTCAGAAAGAATAAAGAAACAGAGCAAGAAAAAGAAGTTAATAAACAGATAGATAATCATAGTTCTAGTAAATAGTTTTAAGAATAATATCCAAAGATAGAAGTAGAAATAGACTTTCTATTTGGTAAAGAACACTGACATTGCAAGATGTTTTGTGAAGTTTCTTCCTTCAACAACTATAACACCTTGATAACCAGAGTTTTTTTTTTTTTTTTTTATTAATTCTAATTTGTATCGCTGGTGTTTTTTTTTTTTACAGTATTTATCTTTCGCTTTAACTAAACGCAGACAGTTGGGAGAGGGTTGCCGCTATTTGATACGGATCTTTCTTCTCCCAGCTGCGAGGCACGACAGCGTTTTATATTATTATTTTTTTTTTTTTTTTCTTTTTACAATTTTTTTTTTTACACAATTTTCACTTATGGGTAAATACAGCTAAAATTTATACATATTAACAATACAATTTGGAATACACAATTATATATTAGTTGCTACATTATTTTATTTAAGTCGCTGCCCAAGCGCTACAGACCGTTAAATGCCTTGAGATTTAGGACAATGTGCCGGGCCAACTCATCAAAAGATTTTGCTGTAGATTTTTTCTTGAGAAGGTCCGGTAAGCTGAACGGAGATATATTAAGGTTTTCACATAAGGTCACGTGGATATGTCTTTTGGATGCGAATCGGGAGCAGTGTCTGAGTAAGTGATCAAAAGTCTGTACTGTGGAGTCGTCACATGGGCAAGTCTCATTATCGATTATTTTAAAACGGTGCAGGTACTGCTAGTTGTGTCAGATGGAAGGATGTCTTGATGAGTTTTCGCAGTTTGTTTATGTCGGTGAGTTTCGAAAGGAGTCCTATGGTATGTCGACCCTGTGCCGAGCTCTCGTATCTAGCCTGCCAAATGCGGTTGTGTTCCGCGCGGATTGCGCTCTTCACGAAACTCATTGGGAAGTAGACATAAGCCGGTGGAAAGTGCATTGCGGCAGCACTCTTTGCTGCCAAGTCGGCTTCCTCGTTACCGACGACGCCTGTGTGGCTTTTGACCCATGTAAAGTGTAATGTAGCTGGCGCGCGTGCGTGTATCTGATTGTGAATTTGTGTGACGATGGGGTGGGTGTTGCTTCTATTCTGCAGCGCGGCGATGGAAGATTGTGAGTCCGTGTGAATAATTGTGTATGTGTTCGGGTATGTTGAACAGGCCCACGAGCAGGCTTTCGAAATGGCGAGAAGCTCAGCTTGAAAGACCGAGCAAAACGAGTGAAGTTTGTATTTTTTGGAAGCAGTCTGGCGGCCTTCCATGAAAGCAACGAATGCCGCTCCTACGGAGGAGTCCTCCAGCTTGCTCCCATCAGTGTAAATATTCAAAGCATGGGGATAGGGTGCTGTGTAATTACGACCTCTAGAGGGAGAAAGGACAGAAATGGATACTCTGGTAGCGGGGTGCAATAATTTGTGTGGTGGTGTAGGGCGTTCTAGAGCTGTATCAGAAGGTAAAAGATGAGAGGCGCCGGTGAGTTTTGTGAGTTCCAGTGCCTGTACCTCCCGAACTTTGAGGTCGAGTGGGGTGAGTTCTGCAAGTGCTAGAGCGGCTGTGGTGGATATGGTCTTGAACGCCCGTGTGATCCTGATGGCAAAGCCTCGTTGCATACTTAACAACCGCCTTATTATCCCTTTTTTTAGAGCCGCTTGCCCCCATATACCAGCAGCATATGTCATAATTGGCTCAATGATACTGATGTAGATTGTCCGGATGTTCTCGGGATGTGCCCCCCATGTTGGTCTACAGAAAAGACTAAGTCTATTAAATATGCGCGAGGCTTTTTTGATAGTGTGCTGAACATGTTTATTAAAGAGTAATTTCTCGTCAATGATGACTCCCAGAAGTTTGAACTCGTGTATAAACGGAAGGCAGTATTGGCCCATTCTTATTGAGCATTTTTTGGCTGTGAGTGTGAATGCAATAACTTGTGTTTTTTCGGGGCCGAAGGTCAGTTTAACACTTTCACCCCACTCAATAATTTTACCAAGCGCGGAGTTGGTTAAATCTTGGAGGTCTTCAGCGCGAATGTGGTGTGTAATGAGCAAGACGTCGTCGGCGAACGCTTGTAAATGGCACCCATCAGGCAGGTCTATTTCGAGAAGCTCGTCTAGGATAATGTTCCACATAATTGGGCCACATGCCGAACCCTGAACGCAGCCCTTAGTTAGCTTCTTAGTGACTCGTTCTCCGGCGTAATCTAAAACCACTTCTCTGTTTTGAACATAGTTTTCAAAAATTGAAAAAATGTTTCGAGGGCAACCGATCCGCCTGAGGCCCTCGAATAGAGCTGGCCACCAGGCGTTGTTAAATGCTGCCTTGATGTCAAGGGAGACGGCGATGACGGCCTCTCTAGCTCGTTTGGCCGAGCGAACGACATCGAGAGCCGAGGAGATCGCCATGGTTGTGTTGGTTTGCTCCTTGAAACCAAATTGATGACCGTTGAGCTTGCCTGTGACCGTGGCTACAATAGTCACCCTTTTGATCAGGAGCTTTTCTAACAGCTTCCCGAAAACAGGGATGAGGCCAATTGGTCTGTGAGAATCGAGGGTACTGTAATCAGATTTACCAGGCTTCGGTATGATCTTGACATATGCCTGCTTCCACTGTCGGGGAAAGTGATGCAATTTTAAACATCTATTTAATAAATCTGTTATTAGCTGTGGGTAAGCCTGTGTAAATTGTGTGCATATGTCTGAAGTGAGGCCATCCATACCTGGTGCCTTTTTTGCATTCATAAGTTTTAGTAGCTCCAGTACCTCTTCCACTGCGAAAGGAGGTTCGTCAGGGGCCTCAGAGGTATCCTGTCTGTGACGGCGAAGATGCCTGTGTCGGGCTGAAAAGTCTGGAGAATCGTCGGGATAGAAATGATTTAAGAGAGCTGTAGCGCTTTGTTGGGCGTCATGTGTGTGCCCTGTGTCTATCTTTAAAGTGGTAGGAGGTTGTCGCCGAGTCGAGTGTTTAAGGAGGCGATTAGTCACTGACCATACATTCTCCTTATCTTGTCGGTTGCACAATGTGCGGAAATCGGCCGTCGAAGTCTCTCTAAGCTTTCGAGCGTATTCAGTGCGCTTAAAGATTAGATCCTCGCATAATCGGTCGAATATCGTGTCTGAAGGCGCGTGGTGTCGTTTAGCGGCATGTAATCGACGGTGTAGATGAACGACTTCAGATTTAAGTCGCTCCAGGTCTGTTGTCCACCAAGGAGGTTTGGAGCGCGTCCCAGCACCCCTGGATGGCATAGAAACTTTACACGCCGCGTGTATGGTGTCAGTGATTTGGTCTATAAAGACGTCTAAGTCGCCCGCGTTCAAATCGACTATTTTTGTGTCTAGTAAGTTAGAGTTCGTCATGATAGTGTGGAGTTCAGTCTTGAAACTTGCCCAGTTAGCTTTTTCGCTTTTATATTTGAATGTGGACGTGATGTTTCCCGTTTGGCAGGTTATGTCGCGGCGTGTACTAATCGAGAAGTCTATAGCGTTATGTTGTGAGATTGGGCATGCTTCTAGATTGACTCTCCAGTCACTAATATCGTCTATGGTCGATGCCGAAGCCAATGTTAAGTCGATTATAGAGGACCGCGGCCGTCCGTGAGCGGTGCTTTCAAACGTTGGGATATCGTTTACGTTGCAAAAGAAGAAGTCGTGTCCGTGTGCAATGTCAGTAATCATGTGTCCGCGAGCGTTCGCTCTCGCGCTGCCCCATATGGGATGCCATCCATTAAAGTCGCCCCCAATGACGCAACGAGATTCTCCGATACTGCCGAGAAAGAAGTCTAAGCGGTCCAGTGTCCCTAAGTCGTCTTGGCCTGGTTCGACGTAAGCTGACGCGACGTAGAGTTTTGTTGGTCCGCAATCGAGTCTCACGACCGCTAAGTTGCCTGTCGAGTACTGTGTCAGTCCTAAAGGATTAGGACACCGCGTTCCGTCCTTTATGAATATGCATGCTTTGACTCTGCCTGTAGGAGTAGGGAATTGGAAGATTTTTATGCCTGGAATGTTATTAACAAAGTTAGCTGAGCCTACATAATAATGATAACCTAACCTACATGATAACCAGAGTAGATTCATAAATAAAATAGATTTAAAAATAAATAAATGAAATATTGACGATCAATATGGGTGTTAATATATTTCAATATTGAATAGAAGTATTTTATTTTTATGTTTAAGGAAACCTCCTTCCTAGAACGGGATGGACTCTGCACCTATACGGCGAATATATGAATTGCTAACAATAATTTAATACAATAATTTATAAAAAAATACAACAACCACACAAAAATCTTACGTTTATTTTTGTCCAAGGCTTTCGATATAGAAAAACCTTTAAATTATAGAAAAATATTTAAAAAATCTCAATGGAAGTACGACGGTTGAGTGAGCTTTTTCCTTGCTTTTATGCCACCGGGAAGATAAAGTCAGAGCTTTCATTCACCAGAAAGGCGTTCTCTTGATTGACATGTATAAAGACCAGCTTTTAGTATGCAATTCTAAAGCACAAGTATTGTGTTCGATTTGTCATGCTAGAAAAAAGCTACAAATGAAAATATTTCTTTACTTATGTCATGTTGTTTTACTGGCATTTACATATTTCTATCTACTCCGTTAGCTCCTGTTTAACTTAGACATCATTTTAGGTAGTAAGGCTCGAATGTTCTATTAGGCTCTGGAATCAAGAAGCTGCTGAGGTCTCAGATCGCCTGAACGGACGCTCCATGAAGTGACCTTGAGCAAGGACCCGCGAGAAAAAGTTAAGTAACATAATTTAGTTACAACAAACTTTATACTCTTTTGAAGTTTATTATCGCCAACGAGATGATTAAATATATAAACTTGATACAACAGTTATTACAATAAATTTCTCCAAGAAATCTTAGACCTTCATTTTCTTAGTTTTAACACTAAAATTTAAAACTATATTGTTAAATAAATCATAAGTTGAAATGGCAGGGTTGATTTTATAATGTACCAGCTGTATCCTGTGACTTCGTCTGCGTGGTATTTAACAATAAAAAACCTAATTTATTTAGTTTTTTCGTTTTCGTTTTAATTAAGTGAGTCGAAAATGAATTTCACAATTTATATAAATTCTTATATCATCCACAACTCTAAACGTGCTTTGGTTCGCCGCTTCAAGCCAGCATGAACTGTAAAGGTAATATGTGAAATTCAATTGATGACTCCATGAGATCAACTAAGAAACCTTCGAGGGTTTATGCACAACCTTGCTAAAGATTATCACATGATCAAATGCATAGTTAGGTTCTATAAAGGACATACAGACAAACATTCATTTATATATATATAGATACAAAAGCATTGTTAAATTTCATTTAAAATAGCAAATGTTGAGTTTTTGGTAAGCTGTTCTCAGCATATCAACATATACCTGTAAATATATACCGATCTTTTTAATTATGTTATAAAATAATTGAAGATTCAAAATGCGTGTAAGTGCTAATTTCACTAAAAAAACATTTTGAATCTGTATTATTCAATCCAGATTTACTATATGATAATATAAATAAATTAAAAACAAATATATATAGACATTATTAATGGTGTCAGTTTTATACAATTGAAAAATTTAAAAAGGCTATTTAGAAAATGCTTGCAAACTATTCGAAATGTAATCCTATAGAGTAGGAAATACCTTTGGGTATAATAAATCGTTGTAACATCAATCACCGGACTTGCTTACTGTACCGTTAATTGCAAAAGTTTACATCCGAACTTGGTGTGTTAGTGTCGGGAGCAATTTGTATAAGTGATGGGAAAGTCTAAAATATTTTTGCTTTTATACTTTACATATTTTATTTATTTGATTGAGACCTTTTATTCTACACGCATGAAAATGTATACATAGTTGCACAATTATAAATAAAAAGTACAACAGGCAGTCTTATCACACTAGGCAACTATTATTCTATACATATGTATAAATATATTTCTTTATTTCTATACTTTTATATTTCTTTATTTCTTTATTTCTATATTTCTTTGTTTCTTTGTTTCTATATTTCTATATCTCTATATTTCTGTATTGATGTATACCTCTATTTCTATATTTTTGTATTTCTATATTTCTATATTTATTTATTTCTGTATTTCTATATTGTTGTATTTCATTATTTTTATATCTCTGAATTTCTGGGTGAAACATAAAATAATCGTGTACTATTTAGCATTACAATGAAAATAAAGTCATATTATTAATGAAAAATAGAAGCGTAAGAAATATATCACATATATTAGTAAGTAATTATTCAAGAGAGTAAATTAATAATTACAATGGTCGCTGATATAAGCCTCCCCAAAGATCGACTTTAACTTTATCGTAGATCCACCTAGCGCAGAGCCTACCTACGCTGCTCTATCGGCTCGTGATCACCATTGGGAAACCTTACAGCCTCAATGACCATCGGTTGAATGAGCAATATGCCCAGGCCCACTGCTACTTCAAACAAATAATCCTTCGAACAAAGTCGGTCAACTTCTATGGATCTTGTCATTGTGTAAAAGGTTTCATTCTTCTTTTTTGTACTCTGATATGCCACAAACATTTTACAGTACGTAATCTATCAAAACAACGTTGTTGAACTAGAAATAGAAACAGAAGTAGTGAACTAAATCAAGTATAAATATCCCAAGTCACTTAGATATTTAAATCAATGTTTTGAATAAAGAAAAAAGGTATGCACGGTATAAAATGTACGAGTCAATATCGGGCAAAGTGTACTGTGCATATTTATAAGTCGCAACGCGATCTAGTCTAGGTCATGCCTCAGGTGATCCGGCGTGTTTAAATATTGATTCTGACCGCCATGACACAGTTTATAAAGCCTTATATCGTATAAAATAATCAAATTACTTATGATCGAATGAGTAATTTCACATAAGATGTACTATACATACTATGTATATTTAAAAAAGAGAATATGTTAAAAATGAAAAAAGTAAAAAGAATACTTTGCTGAGGTTTTATATATTTAATAACGTATTTATCAGCGGGCTGGCGGGCAGTGCACTTTGTTGCACGACTACCACTGCATGTGCGGAAGTGGCTAAATATTGGTCCTTTTCTTACTTAGGATGGACTTCCGCAAGGTAACGCCTGATTCCATTTAATATTTAATAACGTATTATTACGGTTTTTTTTTAGTATCTATATTCCACAGACATTAGCGTCCGTGCTTTTGTTTTTACAATTACATTAGTTAAATCAGATTTTATTTTGGTCACGTTTTTAATTTTACAATTTACCAGTCTCTTGATCTTTTTTAACGACGCTCTAACAAGGTTCGTTTTAAAAATATGTTTTGTACGACCACTTGCACATCCCTACTCTGTACTGCCATCCTCAGGTTGTACGCCAGTATCTGTGCGGTGGTTGCTGTTTTCACCATATCGATGAATCTTCCGACCGCATCTTGAGTCTCGTCCGTGTAATATATGCACGAGTTCGTGTGACGTGATATCTCTACCGCATGATGGAGACTGTTATACAGCCCGAGGGTGTCTGTTGTTGCATGTTTAATGGAATCAGGCGTTACCTCGCGGAAGTCCATCCTAAGTAAGAAAAGGACCAATATTTAGTCACTTCCGCAATCTGTGTTTGGGACTAATAGGTGTAACATAACTCCTGAAGATGCCCCGTGGAGGGGTGAAACACGTGTTGAGTAATTTGGCGGTGACGGTTGTGTGATTCGCATTGTTTGCCGCATACGCATTTATCAGCGGGCTGGCGGGCGGTGCACTTTATTGCACGACTACTACTGCATGTGCGGAAGTGGCTAAATATTGGTCTTTTTCTTACTTGTTGTTCCATGAACAACGATGAATGCCTCACTCTTTAGCCCCTGAGTCTATGGATCCACGATTATTCTTTCGGTTGTTACATTGAATTTCATTCGCAAACTATCGTCGATCAACGAGATAAGAGGGAATATGTTTAGAATTCCTTTATTAGAGAGAATTATAAATGAGGATATGAATGAAAGTAACCGATTTATTATATCAGATTGCAAAGCAGAAGTAGTAATCGACTTCAACGTTCTGGATTGTGGTAACATTGGTAACTCTTTTATGGTTAACTGTGTCATCAATTCATCTAGTAAGGAGGTAGAGCTGCCAACTCTACATATACCGCCTTTTCGCCAGGAAAACCTTTCATGTACTAAAATTACACATAATTATTAATGTACATAAATATATATATATTTTCATAGTTTGTGATAGTACCTTTGGTATTTCAGCCCATAGACAACCACTGCAAAACACAGCCTCAAAGTTAAACGCAGGGACATACCATTATCGCCACACCTGGCTAGCAGGTTGGCGATCGCATTATAGATATATTTACGCAGAGGACGCTGTTGCCCATCTTTTTGAAACTTGTGAGCATCTAAATGTGTGAGTTATACAATATTGATAACACACATTGGTGAAAGAACTATGTAACTTACCAAGTCTATGATACTTTTCTTTCTTTCTGGGTGACCACAAGCTTTCTTATGAGACCTATTATAACTGACTACGTCTCGGATCCGTATGTCATCATCGGCAACACACCTTGGTCAAAGAACTATGTCACTTGCCAAGTTTATGATACTTTGCTTTCTTTCTGGGTGACCATGAGCTTTCTTATGAGGCCTATTTTAACTGACTACGTCTCGGATCCGTATTTCATCACCGGCAACACACATCGGTCAAAGAACTATGTCACTTACCATGTCTATGATACTTAGGTTTCTTTCTGGGTGACCACAAGCTTTCTTATGAGGCCTATTATTACTGACTACGTCTCGGATTCGTATGACATCACCAGCAACACACATTGATCAAAGAACTTTGTCACCAAGTCTATTATACTTTGCTTTTTTCTGGGTGACCATGAGCTTTCTTACGAGGCCTATCGTAACTGACTACATCTCGGATCCGTATGTCATCACCGGCAACACACATTGGTCAAAGAACTATGTCACTTACCAAATTTATCATACTTTGCTCTCTTTTTGTATGACCATGAGTCTTCTCATGAGGCCTATTATAACTGACTACGTCTCGGATCTGTATGTCATCACCGGCAACACACATTGGTCAAAGAACTTTGCCATTTATCAAGTCAATGATACTTTGCTTTCTTTATGGGTGACCATGAGTCTTCTTATGAGGCCTGTCGTAACTGACTACATCTCGGATCCGCATGTCATCACCGGTAACACACATCGGTCAAAGAACTTTATACTTTGCATAAAGTACTATAATTGTTTGCTCAGAAAAACTTTCGTCTGAGAGACTGACGTTCAGTAAAATAAGAGCTATATTAAAGAAAGGAAAACTATAATTCTCATTACATAATCCCGGGGGACAAGATTTTCTTATTCAGAAGAAATCATAAGTAAATTCTATGAAGTTGTTATAATAAAAATAAATTTATATTAACTCGTAACGCCGTGAAATCTGATCCGCTAATGACGTGATTAAAAGGACGCCTCATCGATTCTTTCGCAGTTGAACTATTTAACGATCCATCCAATCTGCTCGGGTGCGGCATTTATTCTCACATCGCTATTCATAAGTTTGTAATAACCGTTAAAATCATGGCATGTTCGTGATTAAAATATGCTGAAAATAAAAAAAATAAAAAAAAACACACCAACAGACTGCAGTTGCGCTTCTGTCACACAAATCAAAAGTTTTAACAAAGCCACGCGAGATTCGAATTCACGAATGATTTTAAATTTAGAACAGTACATTTTGATGTAGTCACGACTATGTTAGTTTTTATTACATATAAATATATGTGTATATAAGAGGGACCGGAGTACTGCCGCTTTCTTAATTTAAATTCATTCAAGAATCATATAAGATACTATCAACAAGTTTTTATTTCTAATCAACAATATTTTCAATGCCGGAGTGGTTTTTCTGTAAAATATGTCGACAGAAACGACATTACTTTTCGGTCGCCTTAATATATTAAACATTATTGGCAGTAATATATGTATATATAAAGATATATGCTTGTTGCACGCTCATGCAAGCGACGGCCTTTGAGGTAGAAAGTTTCTGGGGTGGTAATCACGATGTCGTCCAGTGAATGCGGAGTTTTAGATGACCCGCTAGGTAAATAGACGATACTTACCACTTTTAAAGCTAGCTACTTGTATCCGAGTGGAACATTGACTATGGGCCGCCCACTCGGATACGAGTATCTCGCCGAAACTTGGCATCTGTGGATATTTTACATTTTAGGCATAGTATAAGTCATTCATGTATAAAAAATAGCTTCGGAGATAAAAAAAATTCTCATTTCTATGGCGTTTAATGTGTTACGGTTGCCTCTACATATACGTTTTATTACGTAATTTTAAAACGTATTCATGTCAACACAGTCCTTCAAATATCATTCATCAAATAATAATACATTTTCCCGTTAGAAACACAAGATCAACGACGTAGAAGTCATTCAACACACCTGTTACTCGAACAAAGTATGGTTAGTGGTTTCATATAAAGATTTTAATAGCTCCATATAACATTCAGATAACACACTGATCACATCTTACGACATCGTAATAGAACATTTGAATATCGCTGATAGATTAAATCAGAAATGAGATCTGGAGAAGAAACAAGGGAAGTAACGTAGCTAGAATAATTGTTCTACAGAAGCGGCTGAAAGCTCCGAAAAATCTTCTTGTCCGAAATACTGCAATGTCTGAGGACGTCTATCCTTGGCCACTTACGAGAGGCCTCATAAGAACTAAGATTCTAATTAACGTTCTAATACATTCAGCTACTTTCCGAGACCATGATCATCCTACATCTATCGGATAGTGTTCATCATAGCCGAATCTTTCGGCTTCAACTACCACAGGTTGGTCAGCCACGGTTTCTCGTTTACTGAACAGGATGGAGGAAAGTAACATCGCCTCGCTAGTTAGCCAAGAGTAAAAAGTCTGATGTAGAGTCTGGAGTACTGTAAGAGGATAATCAGAAAAATATTAAAAAGGAATAAGACGTAAGTCAATAGAAGAGAGATTAATATTACGAACATATTGAAAAACCTAAATTAAAATTATGATGTAGAAATGTAGAAATAATAAACAAAAATTAAAATTGAGAATTGTTACATCATGGACGAAAGGCGAAGGAAGAAAGGCGATGTATTATAGTTAACAAGGTATGGAAAGGAATAAAAGAGAATGAGAAGGACAGTACAAGATTAAATGAAAGTTTTAAGAAAGACAATACAGGAGCGAGGAAATAAGTAAGAAAATAAATAAATATTATACTTACACACTAGCACGAGAGGTCTTCAAAAACGGGGACATTAATCAAAAACGATCATGGGTTGTGTGGCCAATGTGCTCCGGTTACTGCCACTTGGGACTAACAATGCTTCAAGCTATATCGGCGTGGAAAATAAATAGACAAAAAACAATAAATAGATAAAAAAAGTATAAATACTGTCTTTTATCCGATTATATCTAATTAAAAAGAAACCATATAGAAATATGCAAGAGAAAGATTTTTAAATGCATCGACAAATGGTTCATTTGTGCGCTTAAACATTCTGATAAATATCAGTGGAACCATTCCCCGAAATATTTGTCGCTGGACAGGCCCGTTTCGTCGTATGCTATAAATTAAAATGTACCAGAAGAGCTCTTTGTTACAGTTGTTTCACAATTTAAACCGTTGTAAAAGTATTATATAGTGTCCAGTTCTCTTTAAATGCAATTTACTGCGCTCCGAGATGTCTTTATGGTCGCTTTCAGCTATACGAAACTCTTTATTATCAAACTACGAGCACATTATAAGTTGTAAATAATTTATTTCTGTTTATAAAACTGTATCAAATAGAATCTCTCTATCATTATCTACTTCTGTATTTCTTTTTAGCTCTACTCTTTCTTTTCTCTCTTTCTACACTCCTTCTATTTGGTCTATCTTTACTTCTATTTTGACTTTTTTTTCTCTCTCGTCTCCTTATCTATACCATTAAATGGCAGACACTTTTTATAATACAGGGTTAATAATTTTTCTGTTTGATTTTTGTTAACATTATTAGTTATTCTATTTCTTTTTTTTTATAATCTTACCAGGTCTTCGCTCTGCTCTTATTTTTCTACATTTTTATCTGAGTCTACTCTAGTATAATGTAATGTCTTAATTTTAAGTATTTACGTGAACCTAACTTTATGATTACATTATCATGTCTTTAAGGAGTATCGCTTCCAATTCAGATTGCCTGTCAAACGTGTTTGGACTTATAAGTAGGAATATACAAAGTTCAATTAATGATACACATTTCTAAAGACCAAACCGCGAAGGTGAATATGTAGTACAACATAATCAACTGAAAATCTAGATAAAATCACTGTAAATTCGTTTGCGATTGGGCTAGAAACGAGAGATATAATAGCAGAATCTTTATATAACCTGCTGATAAATTTAGGTCTTTAGAGAGCTAATACCAGCTGATCCTTGAAACGAGCTTCTAAATCAGCAATAGGAACAATAAAAATTTATTTAGGAGTGCAGAGTCTGGTCGTTGAAGGTGAACAAGAATTCTAAGAGGCTTCCGTAACCTTACTACGATGATTTTCAATTTTGAGAACCATCCCAGGTTTCTCTCCCTACATGATATACTCGGTACTCGCATAGCAAATTAAAGAAATACTCCAAAGTAAAGTATTTTTTCATAGATAGAGTTTCGTGTGGTATTTATCACTCTTGGTCACAAGTACTGAAGTGTTAGATATCTATATGCCATTAATATTTTGGGTAAAACTAAATTAAATATTGTTTTTATTCTGATCTCACTCGTCTTAAGTTTATTAAAGGTCTTTTTCCTCGTTCTTCCCTACCACGGTAAAGAAGGTACTGTTTATATAATTAATATTTTTCACTGAACATATTTATTGTCAAGCTCCTCTCTCATTCTTCTTAATATCTTCTATTAATATCTCTTTTTTTTTTCTTTTACAATTTCTTGCATTCCTTTTCTTAGCTTTTCTTTCGTACATCACTTCCATCGCCTTCTATACATGATCCTACATTTAAATTTTCTTTTATTCTTGTTCGTTTATTTTCACTTCCTACATTTATTTGCTTTTGTTTAATATGAATATTATATTGTATCATTATTATCAACATTACAGTTTAATTTGAGTCGACTTTTGAATTTTTTCTTTCTTTTATTGTTTTATTCAAATTAATTAAATTATACCCTCTATTTGTTGGCTCTTTTTGTAGGTGCTATGACCTTCCGACAGAAGCTGAGGAAGTTCTCTCAGCTTTCATTATCAGGTTAGAATTTTCTTTTCTCGTACTCCTAATTTGTTGGGATCAGGGTCTTTGTTTACAAATAAGTTTTTCAAAATTTTATTTTTATTCTTCACTCTCTTTCATACTTCTCAATTTCTTTTATTCTTACCATTTTTCCTTCACAATATCTTTCAATTTGTTCTTTCATTCGTTTTTGCTTTCATCGCCTTCGTTCCTTCATCTTATTACTCTTAGGTAGCTAGGTACATTTTTTTATTTTTTATTTTATTACTTATCCTATCTTTTATATCACAGTTTTCTTTTTTTTTGGGTTTTACTTTTTTAATACATTACTACACTTACTTGTCTATTCTATTATTATTTGACTAGTTCTATTATTATTGCAGTTAATTTCATATTTGCTACCTGTTTGTCTTTTCTGTTTTATTCCTTTTAACAGTATCACTCACCACCCAGCGAGCAAACGATAGGAATGATGGGCGAAGGTTGTCGTCGCTCATCATTAAGGCGGTGCTCTCCAAATCTACTTTTAGCTTTACTTCAGTTTCCAGGGCACTGCGCATCCATCAGGTTAGGATTGGGTGCAATACGGTATGGTTCACTCCTGGATCACAGGTTCACCAGGAACTCACGTTGAGATTTAACCTATGAAGGTACTAGGATAATCGTGCGTGCTCCGTGAACATATGGACTAGAATCATGTCAAACTAGTAATTCATGGTCTTGCTGTGATATGATTGGATTTCAGTTGGAAAATGTTGGATGCAGAACGCTCTCTACTGTGCATATCCCACTTTTAATTCTAATAATGAGAGTGTTTTATCAAAGCATTTCAAAACGGATACAATCTTCAAAAATGATGTGACTGGAAGTAAGATATAAATAAATGAAATAAGAAAAAATGTTTTAAATAGTCCATCGCAATTAGCGACTAAACACTATTGCGATCGGACCAAAACAGCTCTTTACTGTGAATTATTTCTAAAGTGCTATATGACAGCACTTTAGCCTTGTTCGCACTAATGGCCTTTGTGCACAACTGTTTGTGAAGTAGATTATTTTATTGCCACCCTCTGTTTTGTTGTATTGTATAGAATTTGCATAGACATTCAAACGTTCGAGAAATTAATTTTTAAAACGACAATTGTCTCTCTAGTGCCGTCGACAATTTTGCAGTTTCTTCTCTCCACAATTATCTCTCGAATAGTCAACGGTAAGAAAGTAAATTGAAGAAAATTTTCCGTGGTGCATTATCTAGTTGTTAGTGAATCGAATGAGAAAATTTTTAAATTGAGACAAATTCGCTTTACATTTGTTACCGATATTAAATCGAATCGCGACTTATCATCTTTTGCGGATGTTTCACAGATTAAAAAAAAAAAACACGATCAAACTGAAGATTAAAAAAAATACCTTCCCTTTTATCAATTTAGAGGTTACAGGCTTTCTAGATTTTACTTTGTTAATAAATTACCATACGTAATATCACTGAAAAATATCATAAATGAGGAGATCAGCAAAAGAACCAATATCACTGACGTAGCATTAGCCGTCTGAGGTGGCAGTGCAACTGATAGCCGTTAGGGCGGAAAGGTCCTGGAGAAGTGACCACGAGTAGGTAGACGTGGCGTGAATAGAACCTCACTGGGTTCACCAGTAACATAGTTAAGTTCACGGGAAGTCGGTGGATATGGGCAACGCAAGGCTTCTCATCATGGCGATCTTTAGAGTAGTTGAAAAGAGATATACATTACATCAGAGGGCGTTTGGAACCCTCGAAGCCTTGTATTTCAAGTTCTGACAAATAAGGCTTCACTGACATTTTTTCTCATGAGACATTTATTTTTACTTATTATTATGTATGTAGTTAAAACAACAATATATTTTTAAAATAAACATTGTTTATTTTTCATGATTTTAAATTATATTTCTAAATGACGTTCATGACTGCAAAAAAGAAAGGTATTTATATATAATATTTAAATAGTACAATAAGTAAATGGTAATATAAGGCTTTAGTATCGTTATTATCCAGTCAATCTGCATATAAACAGTTATAAACGGGACAAAAAATTTCAACTTGATTTCAATATGACGTAACTATTTTTCCTAATATTACTGAATGTTTTACAAATGATTATATATATCAAACCTTACTTTAATTTATCTGCGTCAAATAGTTACGTAAATATATTAGAAGAACAATTATTTTTGTTAAGTTCTTTACAGCGGTCTCAATTAAAATAAGTAAAAAAATATTTACTTTCAAAGTTTCAAAAGATGCATGAAATATTTTTTTTCTCTCTGCGAGACGGATAGGCTATTAGCTAATTTAAAACATCTGCAGCTCGAAGAAAGCACAGGCATACTAAATGAGACACTTCGTAATTTAATTACTTTGTGAAATTAAATCCATTAGGTCTAATTGTATTCATTTAATATTAAACCAAAATCCAACGAAATTGTTAAAGAGAATTGAAGACATATGATTAATTTTAAAACACGAGAAGTTTGTAATTTGTTACGAGAGTTTAGCTGAAAATTTAACACTAGTGTCGTGTTTTGTGATAGGAAAAAGTCAAACAAATTAGGGACCTACCTACGCCGTATTTACCCCTTACTACCTTGACTTATAACTTTATTATTATTGTTATTACGGGATATGGATTTCTCTCAGGGTGAAGGTTTCCTCCAACTTCTTTCACGTGTCTCTTTCTCCGGCTTCTGTCAAGCATAACTTCCTTGCAATGTAATTTATATCATTAACCCATCGTTCCTTTGGCCTATTTGGAAAGACCAAATAGATGGTAATAGGATTACCAACCAACCAATGATCTATATATGCACATGGGCGGCTCTAGGTCGTGTTGAGCCCGTGTGCAATGAAACCTTGGCACCCCCTAAGCCTTACCTCCCCCCGAGGCTGTAACTTTTAACTTTGCCGTCGTAACAATAAAGTTTTTTCATATTCCAACAAGTTATTTTATAAGTAGGTATACCTTACAGTGTGGTATTAGTTACGGCCTTTCTTCTTATGACGGCAGAATAAAACTCATTGTTTTTATGCCTGTAGCATATCTCTGTTACGAAACTAAGCGGCGAACCGCGATAGAATCCAAGACGGTGCTCTTAGCTGTCTCAGGGAGCGCAGCGCCCGTTAGCATTACACACCCTGCACTATAGGTTAAGCCGCTCCTGTACATTAACACCCTTAAAGCTTTTTTACCATGTAAAAACAAGAGAGTATTCCACTATTAAACAGACATGATCAACAATATTTGCAATCATTCTATATAAGGCGATCACTCGCAAATATGTAAAATTAATTTCAAACACGACAGTTCAATAACAGTCAGTGCAGTCTCCAAGAACAGATAATAAATTATGATTTATTTCAATATGTTTTAATTCGAAATTTATAAACTCTTTTAATTCGTTACCTTTATTATTACTTCTGAAATTATTGAATTTTTTAAACGGATTGTCATACATTAAATAACAGCAAATGTCTTTTGTATTTTCCTCGATAAACCTTTTACACCAATAACATCCTGTATATTAGAGAAAATTAAAACATTTATATCTCGTATATTTCTATCCATATAATTCACAAGAGATTCTCCTTTAGGTATTGAAACAAGAAAAATGGTTATACTTTTCAATAAATTTTATGTTAATTTGAAAACGTAAAAGCCACAAGTAAATCTATGTAAAAAATTCTGTGTTAATTTTATGTTTGTAATAAAAAACTCCTATAAAAAGATATTATATTAAGAGCAGTGGTGGTATAGCAATAAAGAACTGATAATTGCGATCGTAGATCCCAGGTTCAATCACTAAGATACATTCTCATATATAATTCACACTTGGTGCATTAAATATATATGATTGCCACTGCTCATAAAGAAGTTTCCAGAAGATGGGAATCAGCGTCCTCTGCGTACCATATTACAACACTGCAATCATCAACACGGATTCAAAGCGATTATGGTATATACTCCAAAGGTATCTTTGGGAAAAGCCTATGTTGTGCAATGAGCGTCTATAAGCTGAAACGACCAAGACGAACAAAATAGTATTTAAAATGTAAGTATAAATAACTAACTTAATAGTAGAGCAAAAGAAAAGAAGGATGACTCTCTCTCCATACACTTGCTTGAAGCTTGTACAGCTTCATCGGAACTGAGTTCACTCAGCAGAAAAGTCCGTGAACTTAAAAATAAAACAGAAGCTAGACAGACGCATTCCAGCTGTACGATGACGTTCGCACGTAGTAAACCGCTCTACCCGAGTAGAGCTGTGTAATGTTCATGTTGTGTATATGCAGCTTGGGACGGCAGCGTGGATCACAGAAGAGCTAAGGAGGGATCCGGATCCAACGGTTCGCCCACGCTGTTCGCGACTAGGAATCAGGTAGCCGACTCCTTAGAAAGAGATTTGTGGTGTAGTGAGTAGAGTTTTGTAAATGACGTGATGTCCTGTACTGAGTGTCACAGGTGAAGTGGTCGCTGGTACTGTGTGGTTAGTACTTGCGCTTATATCTGCAGATATGTTTAGTAGTGTGTTTCATTCTGTTATGAATGCGATGCCCTGTACGGAGTGTTGCAGGTGCAGTGATTACTGATGGTGTGTGGTTAGTTGCAGTGTTGTGAATGTCTGCAGCGGTTAGGAGTTCTGTGGGAACTCTGTGATGGGAGTGAGGAGTACATCTTTAGAACGTCTCTTAGCTTTAGTTGAGGCACAGGGTGAGCAGCGAAAACCCTGCACTATAAGAGGGTTTTTTTTTTATGACCCCCGCTATTTGGGGGCCTCTGGTACCCCTATTTTATGGTGGGACAGGGACTTTTTTTACAATTAATATTATTTTCACATTAATTTTTATTTTTATTCTCTTCTTTCTTAATTCACATGTTATTTCATTCTATTCTATTCTTTCATGCCACATTTCGTCTGTCTTTCTCTTTTGCTCTGATCATCTATCATTCTTCCCTTGCTTTTTACATTTTCAATAGCTTTTTTATTTTACATTTTTGTTTCTTATACAATAATTATTTTTTATCACAGTTTTATATATTTTCTATTTTATTATTTTAATATATATTTATTTATTTAAATTAAAAACTATGAGAGGGTTTGGGTGAGAAAAGGCCGATTCAAAGTAAGTGTTTGAGAAAACCTTAAAGAATTCTTGGATTTTTGGTAGAGGAAATAAGTGGGAATAGTTTTAACAATAAAAAAAATATATTTTAGTTAAATTCATACGTTTGAAATTGTCTTGTTTTTTTTTTTAGAAAAATTACGAGTTCAGATAAATTCTGATAAATACTTGTAGTTAAATGATTCTATTTGAATTAATGAGGTATCACCCAACACTCAGATTACGATATTAAGTATAAACCTTTAGTCGTTAGGGAACAAATTCGCAAACTCACATCGTAACAAAAACCTTAAAGTGCAAATTAGGGTAGAAAGGGCCTGGGGAACGAAAACCGAACGCTGAAACCCAAAGTTTATTTTTAGACGAAAACAAAGATCAAAGATCAATACAGATTAGATTAAATATAAATTTGTTATTTTTGATGTTTTATTTTTATCTGTGTTCTTTTTTTAAATTGATTTATCTGATCAACAATTTTGTTAACGATTTTATTTGTAATTTTTCAATTACTAGGTTTTATTGCTTGTTTTGAAAATATTTATGTAAAAAAAATATATATGGCGTTTTAGTTATAGTTCAATAAATACATATAAAAAACTTTTAAGTTAAACGGTTTTTTGATACCCATATTGTGGTGGTTGTGGAAAAATATGTACCTAGTCCGCCATATTGGAACGGCTTTCTTATTCTCTCTTGAATTTTAAATTTTGACATAATCATTGTGTTTTACTAGTGTAGCCCTTTCATTTGATGCCCATATTGTGGGGGTTAAGGAAAAATACGTAATCCGCCATTTTGTATCGGCGGCCATCTTATATTTATAATGTTATTGATTTTATTATATTGTATTGTCATCTAAAATAAATGTGTGTACCAATTTTCATATCAATCTGACAACGGGAAGGTGTTTAAATTTCAATTTCTAATTTTGACCCAAATAAATAAACAAATAAATTCCGTACGGGTCGAACTAAATAAAACAGGTTAAAAATGCCTGGATTGGAAAATAGATAATATAATATCTTATTGAAAATTCTGTAAAGGGTTAACAACAATAAATTACGGACTTACCTGCATATTATTTATTTTTTATAATATATTTACTTAACTTATTTATTTACCTTTAATTAAAAACATTATTGAATTAATAATACATATATATAAACTACCTTCTCCTTCATGTCTCATCTCCATCGAAAGGTTGTCTGGTAGAGATCGCCACAAGCGATAAGACAGCCTCTTGTAACTCAACATTAATTATTTCTGTTTTTAATTATTATCTATGGTGTACCGTAAAGTGTAAAATAATTTACTTCAAAGAAAAAACATTCACCAACTCAAGTTCATTAAGGTCTCATATATATTACATTAACAATTAAAAACATCTGCAGCCAGAAGCATGAAACGGAATACTAATTAAGATATACGTGGTTTAATTACTTTTACGCCTTAATTAAATAACATTCTTGTAATTAACGGAAGTAGAGGTTATGGTGTAAGTTTTTTTTCTTTTTGTGAAACAGGATATGTCTTAATGAAAACACACACACACACACATATATAAATATATATATATATATATATATATATATATACACTATATATATACGACATGTACAGGTTGTGGGTTAAAAAGGTTTTTAAATATAAAAGCATTGAGTGGTAAATATATAGGACATAGGCTGTGTGGTACATCACGTCCTGGAAATAGGTGTCAATTTGTATGATGGATTGGAAAAAAATTAATGATATTACGAAATAAATAAGAGGAAAGAATGAAAGACATTGAGATGGACGACAAATGAGTATGGAAGCTAATTAAAATTAATCAAAAATATATTATGTAATTAAATGCCCTGTGCACACATGATTGGTGTCAAAAAAAGTAATCAACTTTTAAAATTTCGATGTCTGTTGTATCAGCAAATTTTTATTAAATTGCCTATGCCTCACGCGATGTTAAGGAAACAGGTTGTATTTCCGCAATAACCGTTTAACCTGAGATAAAACTAATCGCCACCGCAATGCACGGGGCACGGATACAATAAGGATATAATCCAACATAACAGAGGGTAAAGTTTTTGTGGAAATTTTTCTTTTATACTCCGCCCCTTTATGGGCAGAAATAAAAATCATAATTTTATAACCTTGCATCTCTCTGTTATTTTTTCGTATAATATCTTAAATTTGTCACTCATCTATTCAAGATTATTTGTTATAGATGTACAGTACCCAGCGATAAATATTGTATATTGACATTTTGAAAGAGACAATCGGCTAATTTCGGCTTCCTAAACCACTATCTCTGTCCCACACTTCCTAAGTGACGTTTTGTCAGTCGTATTTTGTGCGACAGAGATAACGTTCTACTAAGCCGAAATTAGTAGACTGTCTCTTTCTAAAGGTCGATGTGCTATATTAATCGCCGGGTGCTGTATAAACTTTAATAGGGTGAACATATGGCTAGTAAACACTTTTAAAGATTGTACAACTTTTCCCTGTCAGCTCTTTATATAAAGATTTGTATATATGAATGCGACAGAACAATAAATTTTGGCAGCACAGCGTCTGCAAGAACATGTAGTAAACAATAACTAATTTTAATTTTCAATTAAATCCAAGGTTTGAAATATATAATCATTTGATAAATAGTCGGTAATATTTAAAATAACCTTACGTCATTTTAAAATCAATCGACATTCAAAAATCGTAACATTACTTGAATTAAAAAATTTTAATTTTTGAGAAGTACATAACAAGAAAATATTAAAAATAAATTGACGGAAAAGGGTGATATTATTAAATAAACGAATATTAAAATGACTAGAATCCTTGGCAATGATGTCGCTTGTTTTTTTTTCACATCATTTAGGCTATATCTAAAAGTGTACATGTTAAAGATTTGTTGTTGTGGAGTTTCTTCCTGTTTTTTTTAACACCTATATCATCTTTGGAGGCAGAGTAAGTCAAAATTAAAATGTATTAAGAAAAATATATTCAAAATATGTTTACGATCAATGACAGTTCTGTTAAAAGTTCCAATGTAATTTTATCTTTATTATTAACCAATAAAATGGTAAACCTCTTTCTAGATTCTAGATCTTACAGCTTTTACTGTGTCTCATAAATTATCCTGAATTACAGGAACGGTCGGTGGAAGCGGCGTGAATTAAAAAGTTTTATTTTACACCGTGAGACTTTGAATATAACAAATCATCCGAGCGAAAGACGAAGAGAGAGTATTTCAATAATTTTCAAACGTACTGACCCGAGAAATTGTCGAATGCCATATTATAATTTGAAGACGTTTCCATAAGAAAATATTTGTTTGTAAACTGAACACAAATTTCACAAAGAAAAAGTTATTGTTAATTTTTCTTTGCTTAATTATTTACGTTTTATGATATTCATTCCCCATGAAAAGGAAATTTACGTACTTATAAAATAATAAACGGAATTGATCATTAAAAATCGACTGTTCATTTTTATTCGTCTATTACAAAGAGGCTTTGTTGGAAATTAGTAAAGAAGAAAATATAAGGCTGTAATTAAGAAATATGTTAGAAGGTCTATCGATAACATATACGTTGCTTAGTAGAATGTTCGTGTGCTGAATTCACTAAATAGTCCGCTTCGCGTTATCTAAAAAATTTGAAAATCTTTCTACGAAACTTGCGCTGATAGTGTTTTGTGGTCATACAACCATGAAGTTTAGATGTCAGATGGACAAATATTGACAATCTGAACACCAAAAATCATTAAAGTCACTGTTCATACTTAAGATGAGTATGTTTAAACAAAACCCTTATATTAAGAAAAGGACCAATATTTAGCCACTTCCGCGCATGCAGTGGTAGTCGTGCAACAAAGTGCACAGAGACACAGACTCTGTGTTTGGCACTAATCGGTGTAACATAACTGCAGAAGATGCCCCGTGGAAGAGTGAAACACGTGTTGAGTAATTTAACGGTGGCAGTTGTGTAATTCGCATTGTTTGCCGCATGCGCATTTATCAGCGAGTTGGCGGGCGGTGCACTTTGTTGCACGACTACCACTGCATGTGCGGAAGTGGCTAAATATTGGTCCTTTTCTTACTGAGGATGTACTTCCGCAAAATAACGCCTGATTAAAAAAACCCTAATAGATTAATGCATTACTCAATTAAATGCTACGTCAACTAACAGTTTATTGAAAATTTATTTTCTAGATGTCATCGCATATCCGCCCTTGCAGAGTCATATCATATTTGTTTTAATATACCAGGACTCTGGAAATGTTTTCATAGATTCGTAGCCCCACTAGCGACAAATAGCCACGATAGTAAATGAGAGATTTTGTGATGAATTTGAGGAAAGAGAGGAAGAATTTGCAAGGAACGAAAAGAGAGATAATAAAGAAATTATATCTAAAATTTTTTTACAACCGAAATGTAACGTTCCTGCCCCACACAAAAAAGGTACCCATGCAGTACTATCTCAGGAAGAATCTCAACTCCTTCTGCTGTAAAGTAAATGCTTGATGGAACGCATTGTACCTTATTTTCTAGAAGACTAAGATGATCAAAAGAGTGATGACTCACAAATACAGGTCTGTTTAACCTCCTAACGTGGATCTTGTCTTTAATTCCGCAATCAGCATAATTCTACCGAATCACTATACCATACAGCTTTACCACTGTCGCAGTGTGATCCCGATTAGTAATACAAAGACCTCTTACTCCGTGATTCTCTCACCTTTGCTCCTCAGCCCTCATGCTTGTCTCTGAACTTGAGTAACCGCCTCGGACCAGCTCTACACTCCAGACCGACCATGAAGGTTTCTTGATGAATGATGAAGATGAATAAGCTACAGATTCTAAACCTCCACGCCTTTACAAAATGATTGTCCTGACCCAGTCCAATTTTAAATAAATAACAAACGGCTAGATTTCTACTTCTGAAGTAACAATGGGAGCATGACTCTCGAAAGTCAACTAAGCATGTAAATGATTTTAACAAAATAAATAGAAATGTATGACAAATTATGTATAGAATTGTTATGTATTAATAATTATAAAAATAAAATGTAAGAACAAAATAAATAAATAATAAAATAAAATAAATGTACCTAGAGTAAGAAGATGATGGAAGAAACAGAAAGGCGAGGAAAGAAAGAAGGTATAAATGAGCAAAACGAAAGATATTGTGAAGGACGAAAGTAAAGAATGGAAGATATTGTGACGCGTGAAAGAAAGTGATTAAAAAAGAAAATACTGAAAAAATTATTGAATAATAAAGTCCCTGATCCCAATAAGTTAGGGGTACGAGAGGCCTTCAATAGCGGGGGCCATATAAAACCAAAAAGAAAAAGTCAACTATGACCTGGTAGAAGTAGGTCTGCTAGAAGAATTGACGACTTGGTCAATATACAGTTGTGGTTGGATGACCGGGTAATGCAAGACCTTGCAGTGTTGGTTTATCGTCTGATATACTGTTGATAACAATTGATTACTTTTTAATACAGTAATCGGCGATAAGGTTTAATATCAGGGGAACCTAAAAGTAATGTCGTTTCTGTCGAAATATTTTACAGAAAAATCGATTGATTTTTACTGCTTCGGCATTGATTTTGTATACTAGATGGCAAAAGGTTGTTGATAACGAAGATAAATATATTGTTGATAAGAAATAGAAATTTGTTAATAATGTAGTCGTGTGAATTTAACTTAATAAAGTGACATTACATTCCGATTCCTGTAATAAAATAGTATAAGTAATTTAATTTAAAATCTTACGCAATAAAACGGCAAAAGATATCACTGAACTGTTTCAACGTATTTTTCAACGTTCTCAAATTACAGTAAGATATTGGGTCAGTTGACTTCTGGCTTCGATCCAAGTGCCAAGATCGCGTATTGTATTATTATTTTTTTTTTTTATAAATCCCGTACTAAAATTTATAGCGTAAATTTTTTAAATAAAAGATAAATTGCTCTGTGGAATTCATAAATATTCAGTTACAATAGCGTCTAAAGGAGATTTACATAAGTTTTAGTTTTATTTTTCAAAGATATCTCGGACTATCTTTTATCAGAATCTTTAGAACATTTTTGAATTCAATTTTTTATATGTATATTAAAAGTGAAATTACTTTTTGCTACAAATATAATCTTTCTTTCTTTATCTACTTCTGTCCTTGTTCTTATCTCTGGTTTTTCTTCTCTCTCCTTCTACTCACTTTCTTCTATGCCTATCTTTAATTCTATTTTACGTTATATAGGTATTATTTTCACATAATAGTGTAATCCGCCCTTTTGGAGTATTTTTTCTCACGAATTCTCATCTCTACCGTAAAGTGGCAGTGACTTATTACAGTAAAAGCCTTGTGCTGCCTTTATCTAGCGCCCAAGCCTCGACTACTGACTAATGATCGTCACTTAAGAACACAACAGCCGCTAGACGCCCAATTCTTTGAGCTACATCAGTTACTTTGGTTCTTCATCAGATATCTTCATTTCTGACTTGATCTCACAGCAAAACTCTCCAGGCGACCTTATGCCTTCGTATAAAGCTCATCGTAAGTGACTATTTAAACGTAAAGATTTTAATATAACACAAACTAAATTAGATACGAGTAGTTCAATACTTTAAAGGATTGTTAAATTTGTCCCTTCCAATGTACACGTACTTGCTTGACTACTGCATTTTCGATTATGCCATAGTTATATAATTTCAATAGCTTATTATCAAGAGTTCTACTAATTTCTATGTCTTACTTTGATTGTCACATAGAATTTTAAAGGCCTTCAACCTACTGCTCTTTCAACTTGCCAATCTGCTAACTTACGCTAACATTTATAACTCCTTTCGCAACTTCATATGTGAGTTTTCTTATTGAGGTGATTGATATATAAGTAATTTTAATAAATACATCTCCCTTCTACTGTTTAGAATACTTAACTTAAACTTCTTCCTCCCTACTATAAGATTCACTAAACTAAAAGACACGTATTTTATATAGGATGTAAAAGTTTACAGAAGTGTTAATAGCTACAGGAATAAAACATAAACATGAAATACGGATCGTAATAAATATCATTGAAAGCCAACAGGCTACTGAAATTTATTTTTACAGGGATATAAACTGTGTGGACTAAACGAAATCTTTTACTATCCTCTTTCGTTTTATTTATTTTGATTATAAAATAAGCTAAGGTATTAATAAATTAGAAAAATGGCTGCTATGATCTAAATATTCGGGAGTGGAGACCACGGAACGGCAGGCACGTTTCGAACCCATGACTATGAATTCTTTTATTGTTAAAAACCAAAGGTTGTTTATTTAATCGTATTAGAATACGTAAAATTTTAGGCCAGGCCTTATAATTTTGCAGGTAAATCGCGGCAAAAGTAATAAATAGAAACAAAAGTCGAAATGTAAATAGTAAAATAGCAAATATTGTTAAATAAAAAAAATTTAAATAGAACTAAATGTGTAAAAATTTTTACAAAACATAAAGAAATGTAAAATTGAGAAACGAGGCGAGGAATGTAAAAATCGAATAAAAGGGAAATGTAGATGAAATGTAGAAAGAAAGAAAAAAGTACAAAAGAACATAAGATGAATAAAAGAAGAGCGCGGAAATGAAAGTATTATATGAAAAACTTATATATTAACGAAAATCCCTATCACAAAAATAAAATTGGGATACAAAAGGCCATAAAAAAACCACATTGGTCAAAGACCTTTGTCTTCATATATTGCGATATTTTTGACGAGAAAAGTTTTCGGAGCTTCAGTTGAATTCGGCGAGCGATCTTTTACTCGAAGTTGGAGTTACAAATCTGGACAGTTTGTCCCAGGTATATACAGTCTACACAAGAGTTTCCCAAATTTTTTGTGTCGTAGACCCCTTGCCATGTTTTTTCGTGTTGGGTTGACCCCCTACTTAACTGATATTGATTTCCTGTAAATTTCTAACTGCAGTGAAGTTTAGTGTTAAAAAAATAAAAACACATGTTGACACACATGAATAAACGTATTTGTCCCACATTCGTATTTATAGTGACGAATTGAACAAGTCAGTGCAAGGTAGCGAAGCTCTGAGACTGCGACTCTCAGGTTTTTACAAGTTTAAAATGAATTGCGACCACAAAGCGAATACCAACATCCTACAACTTACACAATTTTATAAACATATATAATAATTTTTTTACTTCATAGGTACTTTTATAAATAATGTAAATGTTTTGATATTATAAGATAGTATGATGTAAGTAAATAGGTACTATCAGTGTGTGTTGAGATCCACTATCGTGAACCCCTATTTTCATTTCATGGACCCCCAAATTTTTTTCGCTGACGCAAGTTGTCATAGACCCTAGGGGTCGATATAGACCACTTTGGGAATCACTGGTCTACACCTTCAAACGTAGCGTCTCCGTCGAACTGCTTGAGTAGGCACCATATGGATTTAATACATTACTAAAATACAAGCAATATATATTTGTGCTATTCGTACGTCATTGAATTAAAAATATAATACAAAATTATAATACTCATTTAAAATGTGTTCACCCAAGTCACAGGGGTAGCCTAGAAATGTCTTGCAAGAAGTTAACGAATGATATGCATTATTCAAATTAGATCTTTCACCTCAATAAATATTTATAAGTTTGTGTACGATGTTGTTAAGATTCTGGGTCGCATCTCAAGAGACAGTACAAGTTATTACGGATTAAGGGTTCAATAACTTGTCTTATATAGGTGACTTTTTGCATCTGTAAACCATATTTGTTTGTAGAATTAATTTTATGCTTAATAGGTTTGATATCTGCAGAGGAGAGAAAGAATGTAACTTTAATAAAATCTTTATGCAAACGCAGAGTTTATTTTTTTAAAGCATATGAAATTCTTGCGACCTTTTTTTACATGCGGTAAATCTAAAAAAAGAACATATATTATGATATTATCCGTTAGTGATAGTTAAATGTTTTTTTTATATATATAAAATATATTATTGCTTGTACATTCGACGGTAATAGCTTTGTTAATAATTATATTTTTAATTCCCAATAAATTTATTATAGATAAGTAGTTCGAGCAGAGGTATCGCAGCGATAGAGGACTGAGACTTGTAATCGAAGGTCGCAAGTTCTATTCCGGAGATATAATCTTATATAATTCACACTTTGTTTGTGTGTAGCCACTGCCCACTATGTTTTCAGAGGATGGGCCGCAGCGTCCTCTGCTTACCATAACACCACACTGCGATCGCCAACCCGCCTGCTAAGCGTGGCGATTATTGGAAGCCTTTGTTTTTCACTATGCGTCATTCAGCCGATAGACGCCCACTCCAAGGCTTAGGTCTGCCCCAAAGATTGTGAGCATATATATATATACCAATAATGAATACCACATGCTAGGAAATGATATTTTACCATTTTTTTAAATACTGACAGTGATTTAGCGTATCTTATTGGTTCTGGTAGCTAATAACATAACCTGACAGCGTCAATAGTAAAATAATTTTCCATAAACATAGTATAATGAGCAGGCATAGTCAATTTAAAGTTCTCCAATGATCTTCATTCTAATTCATTGTTGTTTATTCATTGCACTATGATATCTAATTATGAAAATTCTTTATTATAGCCGCATATGCACGTTACATAAGATCCGGCGGGTGGATGTAAAAACATTTCGCTGTTCCATTTCCAACGAACGACGCATAAAGAGCTTACTTTACTACTTTCATGCATGGCATTCGTAAATGGCTTTTGTTATTGCGGATAGTTGTAATAATTACGAAAAATGAATTTATTACGTGAGATATTAATGATATTTTTTTTGTATATTTCAAGGCATTATTCAATTTTGTATTATTTGTTCAAATTTTACGAAACAGTGTACACAATGGAAGGTTACTTTATGAATTTATGTTAGTTATATTTTATATACCACTTCCGGTTTACCTTCTCGCGACCAACGCCGCGTCTTCTGGTTCGTGGTCGCCACTCAAGAACCAGCTTCCTGCCACTTTAGACAAGCATTTCTTAAACCTACATCCGTGAAATTTATATACGAGCAGCACCGGTCATCGTATATATCTTTCGGAAAGGCTTATACCTTACAGTGGGCGTTCGGCTAAAATGAATAAGAATAAGAATGGGTGCATATTCACACTTTTAAAGTTTGAATGCTATTAATTATCTTTCACCACGCAGGCCGTTCGATTGTGGAATGATTTACCGCTGAATATAAGACGTGATACCTCACTACCTATTTTCAAGAAAAACGTTAAGAACCATTTACTAGACCTATAATTATCTATCTCTTAGTTCATTTCTTTTTCTTCTTGCTTCTTTCTGAGGCAAGTGCGATCGAATCAATACTGATCGAAGTCAATTAGATGTTTTTATTTATTATTGTACTATATTTATAATATGTATTAATCCTTTTTTTATTATAAGTATATACGTTATATACGTATGTATGTATGTTTATGTTCATTTGTTTGTGAATATGTATTTTTTGTACACGTAAACTACCCTTTATAAGTACTTTTATCTTTTTCATACTATGGTTGTCTGTAAGAGATTGCCTTGTGTGATAAGACCGCCCATTGTACTTTTTTGTATATTATTGTAAAACTTATTAAATGTATCTTATAGTGTACAATAAAGAATATTAAATAAATAAGTAAATAGGATGTATCTTTTCACATTAAACTTAAAAATATAGAAAAAAAAATGTTTTTTTTTTTCTATTGTAAATTAATGAAAAAGTAGGTGGTATGTGACGCTTTTCATAAAACGATCCAGTCGCTTACGCTTAGAGCTTTTTGTAGGCTAAGTGGCTCACAATACTTTATTGTGATTTATTTCTAAACCTCCGTCATAAGCCCGGACTCGCAGCTTTGTCGCCGCGAGAAGCTTTTGTGTCTGTTTCTGATGTAGATTATTTTATTGCCTCTCTTAGTATTGTTATGATAAGGCATTCGTTGTAAAGTGATACGAGGTATTTTGCAATTTCTCTTCCACAGTTTAACGTTTCAATGTGACGATAAGTGAACAGAGATGACAGCGTTTTACTTTCGTCACTTTGAGATAATTGTGTTGGGTTATTCATTACGCTTCCAAACAAACTTGTAAAAATTACTATAGTAGTGTAACAGTGTCTCAAAACAATAAAAATATTTCATTTGATGTATTTCATTACATAGGAGTTAAATATGATTCTAATTTTTGTGTACCTGTTTTAAATGATCCTATCGATACATATATATATATATATATATATGTGCGTGTGTGTATATGAATAAATAAATAAATTCTAGGTACTTACTCGTGACAATATTATCAGACCGTTCTAATTACAATATCTAATATATAATATCTAAAAATAACAACTATTTTTATATCTAACACATCAGAAAACAGAAGAACAAAAACCAAATGTCGAAGACCGGAGACGGAAGCCGAAGCCGACCGGAGACTGGAGACTAGAGACCGTAGATCGGAGACTGGAGACCGAAGACAAGAGACCGCATACCGAAGATCGGAGAACGGATACTCAAGACCGGAGACCAGAGACCTGAGATCTGATATTAGAGACTGGAAAACAAAGAAAGGAGACTAGAGACCGAAGACCGGAGACTGGAGACCGAAGACAGAAAACAGAAGACAGTAGATAGAAGACAAAAGTCAGGAGACTGTAGACCTTAGAACAAAGACCGGAGACCGGAGAACGGGAAGCGCAGGCTCGAAACCGGGGGCCGGAGATCGAAGACTGAAACCAGAAGACAGGAAAGGGAAGACCGAATATCAGATATCAAAAGTCTAAACACTGCTTTTGTCAAAACATTTTACATACATACTTACTCTTATATAAACACTTGTCATACATAACATAGTATATATTCGTTCGAAACAATATTTATTATAAAATTATTGGTTATATTAAAATTTAATAGCGTGACTTGCGCGTGGCTTTCAGCTGGAGCCCACAACAACAACAAAGTTGCATGGGATCAAAAAACACATTTGTCATTCCCATTACAAGCTTCGGAATGGCGTGCGATGAAGTTATAAAGCAGATTCAATTTGATTATGAATTCGATAATTTTATAATTATACGCCACGGTGTTTAGTTTGGTAGAGTTTGTGAGTTTTTCATTTGCATATTTGTTTGTATGTCATATGTATAAACTTTACAGGGGTGAATGTATATTAATATAGCATTCACTTTCTGCGCCTTCGCACCAGAATACTACAGGTTCACATTTTGTTCTGTTTTGCTTTATTTACATTTCTTAATTTATTTTTCTTTATTCTTATATTTACATTTGTGAATAATTGTCACTTTTAAATTTTCTTTACATTTATCTCAGATATAAGTATAATCTTGATTAGTCTTATACACTTGATTTTTTGTCTACTTGTTTCTATTAATAATCTTAAATATTTAATGGAATCAGACGTTATTTTGCGGAAGTCCAACCAAGTTAGAAAAGGACCAATATTTAGTCACTTTCGCACATGCAGTGGTAGTCGTGCAACAAAGTGCACCGCCCTCCAGCCCGCTGATAAATGCGCATACGGCAAACAATGCGAATTACACAACTACCACCGTTAAATTACTCAACACGTGTTTCACCCCTCCACGGGGCTTCTTCAAGAGTTATGTTACATCGATTATTGCCAAACACAGAGTTAAAATCTCTGTTTCGCATTGTTTGCCGCTGCATGTGCGAGAGTGGCTAAATATTGGTCCTTTTCTTACTATTAATGGTCTCTCTCACGACCCTTCTGTAGTATTTTAGAAAGTTTCCGTGACTCTCCTCGTTATCAATGTAATGCGATGTTACTTTCTTTGACCTCTAGCTGCAACTTAAACTTAAGCCGGTGATCAGATGCACCGAAGATCACAGGTGCATGAGGCACTCTAAATGAGTTTAAGCCTGCGAAGATACTAAACGAATTGGCGTTTCTTGAACATCTGGACCGGAAACGTATCCAGTTATAACAGGCGAAGCATACGGTAGGTCGAGACGGCGTTTGGAAAAACGTTCGCGTCACCGAAGATATACTGAAGAATGCTTAGAAATTTTTTTTGGTTTTTTATCTTATTACTTATCTTATTCATAGGACAGGGACGTTTTTATCTTTCAATGATTCACTTTCTTTTCTTTTTTGTTTCCATGCTCCTCTGTCATACTTCACATGATCTATCTTTCTTCTACTTACATTCTACAATTTCTATCTTTTTTTTCTCTTACTTTCTACCGTTCATTCATCGCCTCACTTCCCTGACCTCGTTCCGTACTATCACAGCCTCTTTTACTTTACATTAAATAATTTGGTTATTTTACATTTTATCACTGATTACATAGTTTTTGTTTTATTTACTTTATATTTCTTATTGTTTTTAGTTACTACCTGTATTAGTTTTGTTTACATTTATTACATGTTTTGCTATTTTTTTGCAATAATCACTGACCTGCCGGGATTTTTCTTCTATTAATAAGGCGATGGTGTCCTCACTTATTTTTTACTCAACCTGCTTTCGAAATTGTACCGAAGTCCTCCGAACGCGCGATACTGCTTAGAACTTATCTCATATCAGTTTATAATTTTTACTATAATATATGTTACCGTTAATGTTATGACTTATATATAATATAACATCATAATATATCTAAAATGTTATATCATACATCATAACATAGATGTTCTTGTATGTTACTAAGTCACATAACTTCGGTACTTCACGCCATGTTTATGGAGGTAACGCAATGTTCCGCCTAATAACCAAGGAAACGGAATGTATCTCATAACGCAAACGTCCTTATGTTGTATAAATCATGTTAATACGGGTGGTATGGTGTGTGTATAGTAAAATAATGATTAACATGTTTTGATGTAACTTCACGCTCGATGTCGCTAATGTTGTTTACTTAATTTTATTATTTACGAGAAATTTTTTTGAGAAATTCTAGAACGTTTAGATTAACATCTCTGTTTATATATATATGTATATATATATATATATATATATATATATATATATATAGATATAATTGAAGTATCTGCTTGTAATATTAATATTAGCGCTTTTTACTGCATTCATGTGAAAATAAAATATAAGGTATATATACCATTAAAATTTTTAAATTTTTTATTTTTCTATCTATCACTAATCTCTGAAATATCTGGACTATTTTTACGGAACTTATACTAGTAGGTAGTTGATGCATTAAAAAGTAACTTGGCTACTTTTATTTAAAAAAAATTAAACGAAAATTAAATTATTTAATGAAATAAATTTTTTTTTAATCTCCACGTGGAGGAAGTCACGGGAGCAGCTAGTCTTGTAATAAATTTATGAAAAATAGGCTTTATATAATATGTGAAAGATTTTTGTAGTGATCATATAGCTGGGAAATTTATTATTCTACTGAACTAGTGAGTAGTTGTAGTCCAGCGACAGAGAGATTTTCAGGCGAGGGTAAGGAGTTCGATTGTCTGCCATCAATCAAGTTTCCAGAGGATGGGCAGCAGCGTTCTCTGCGTAACATAATATCACATTGCTATCGCCAATCCACATAGCAAACATGGCGATTATGCTACATACCCCTATAGATATCTTTGGGGGAGGCTTATGACTTGCATTATGTGCCTGTTAAAGATAGATTTAAATGTCTTTATTAGATAGTATAAATTTCTTTATTTTCTCTTTGTTCACATGTCGTCTAATACAATTTGCCGGAATGGCTTTTGTAATTCGCATGATGTATAAAATTCACTAGATGGCGCTAAATAACAAAATAGGTATCGATAAAAGTGCATAATGTTGCAAGTTACGCAACTAGATGGCGTTGTATTCAACAGCGTGTATAGTATGAAACATGGACAACTGTATTAAGGATATTGTAAAAGTGACCACAGAGAAAACACGGAGTTTGTTGTGGTCTCGTTTATGATCAAAGAGTGTTCGGAATCCATGTGGCTTTAGGATGAAGAAGATAATTAAAGGTGAGTTCAATTTTTTTCTACCAAATCGGATTCTTATTAAATTCTTCTTATAATGTACATAAGTAGACGCTGCAAATTATCCTTTGTGGATAGCAAATATTAGACATATGTGGTTTAAGTTACATAAAAGATTAACATAGAAAAATTTAAGGAAAAATAGTGACTTAAGATTTTGTATGAAAATTGTTAACATACAAACATACACAGAGTAAATTAAAACAGCCGTCTCTCTATAGAGGGGAACTAAAAAGAGAATATATTTTTATAATTAATAATCGTTTCTTGACAAAAAACATAATAATAAGCGAAGAAATTGTTTTTATAGCTCTGAAAGATGTCATAAATATTATTTAAAATGAAAATTGTTTATTTTATTTGAATTATTAAACAGTTGCCATGGTACATTCTTGGCTATATTTATTAGTTTCTCCAGATTACGTGCCAATTGGGATCGAACCCATAACCCCTCGACATTAATTCATATAATAATCTGACATTTATTGTTGTAACTTTCACGGTAGAGTTTCGGCTCTTGGCTATTTATTGCAAAACAATAACAATTGCGTGGTGGCCTCACACATTCGCAGTGACAAACTCAACAAGTTTCTAAGGAGATTATGGGCCATTATTTCCATGGTTATCGTTACTTATAACCGAAAACATCTCCCTAATGCCACCGCTAAGGAGAAAGTTATAAATTCTTTCATTTATATAGGCCAGTAAGTAAAAGGTTTATGTGTGAAACAAAATTAAACCAAGAAATTTTACGCAACATTTCTGTCGACATATTTTACAGAAAAAACGATTGATTTTTGCCGTTCCGGAATTGAAAATTTGTATACTAGATGGCAAAAGGTTGATAACGATGGTGAAAATATTGTTGATTAGAAATAAAAACTTGTTAAGGTGTAGTCTTGTAAATTTAACTTAAGAAAACGACATTACTTTCAGGTCTCCCTAACACCCGTTGTTTTATAAATGCGTTAATTTTCTAATATCTACACTACACACGCGTGCATAAAAATCGCCTAAAAATATACATTCTTTTTTCTGAATTGCCTTTGAATATGTATTTAGAAATAAATATTATTTGAAAACCTCAATAAAGATAAAGATAAAATACTTACATCATAGGAACTTTTAACAGAATTCTTATGGATCGTCAATTTATTATTTATTTACTATTTTATTCTATTTTTATTTATTGTACTTAGTTTCGCAAGGTGTTATAGTATTGGAGAAGAAGCATGAAGAAACTCCACAACAACATGCGTGTGTGTGTGTGCGCGCCCGCGTGTGCATGTGTGTGCGTGTGTGTGTGTGTGTGTGTGTGTGTGTGCGTGTGTGTGTGTGGGCGTGTGTTTGCGTGTGTGTGTGGGCGTGTGTGTGTGTGCGTGTGTGTGTGGGCGTGTGTGTGTGCGCGTGAGTGTGTAGACATACATCTTGTATAAATATTTTGGAAAAAAAATGAGAAAGTTCTATATTAATTAAAAAGTATTAATATTCATTAATATGTTACAAAATGTAAATTCTCCTTCATAATTGTAAATTTCAACCGCTTCGCACGTTAATATATCAACGTCACGCAGTTGGTACATGATCACCATATTTGTACGTATTTTCATTCCGGAACGATCTACATAATAACGATGTTTGAAAGATTGTTTCATTACTTTCTATTTTAAATATATATTAAAGACATGTTTATTTAGATTCCAATGTCATTTACTAAGTAATTTTTTACTTACTCATTGCTAATTTGAAAGTAATTTTTTGTCGAAGTGAAAACTGAATAAAATAGGTTTCTTTGACAATAAGTTAGTCCATAAAGCGCCATCTACCGAAGTGAACTAAAAACTCAAGTTAGTAATTTTTATGTTTTTAAACGGTTTTATTTAGTTTGACCCGTACGGAATTTATTTGTTTCTTTGGGTCAAAATAAGAAATTGAAATTTAAGCACCCTCCAGTTGTCAGATTGATCAAAAATTTGGTACACACATTTAATTTAGATAACAATACAATATAATAAAATCAATAACATTATTAATCTAAGATGGCCGCCGATACAAAATGGCGGATTGCATATTTTTCCTTAACCCCCTCAACATGGGTGTCAAATGAAAGGGCTACACTAGTAAAAAACGATGATTATGTCAAAATTTAAAATTCAAGATGGACGCCGTTCCAATATGGCGGACTAGTTACATATTTTCCACAACCACCACGATATTGGTATCAAAAACCGTTTAACTTAAAAGTTCTTTAAATGTATTTTATTTTTAATGATTGTTAAAACAAATTTATTTTTATTTCTATTTAGAATAATTAATATCGAGCTATCGTTATTGAGAATACACTCTAAAATAAAGTAATATGGCTTTGGGCAGAGCGTATTTAACTTACCGCTTGCAGTGATAGTTACAGATATTTTGTAGACTTTATTATTTTATAACTGTAAACAGTAGCTGTAAGAGTTTTAGTCTAGAATTTTATCTATTTTAAAATAATGACTTATCATTTACTTATTCCAATGGCGACATTAGTGACTGTACCGTTTATTAACTGTGTTACGTGGTCTTTGGTCTTCAATCCAGAACCCCAAGGACTTCAAGAGTCCCCATATTTAAATTTAAGGTTATACAATGTTTCCAATTTCGACGGGAAAATCATCTACGGTATGTACAAAATACCCTACACTTTGATGTCAGAATTACGTGTAATAGTAACCCACTAAACATCTATCTTCAGTACTGTGGCAAGACATTAGGAGAAACGCAAGAATTCTCCAGGCACCCTGGGCAAGTTGTAGCTATATAAAGATCATTTTATATTCCTACTCTCCCCTTTACACTTTTTTGTACACTCATATATATATATATATATATATATATATATATATATATATATATATATATATATATATATATAGATATAGATATACAAGAGGCGGTCTTATCGCTCGAGGCGATCTCTACTAGACAATTAAAAAGATTTACACTTTCGAGGCATTCGATCAGTTAGCCGTCTTTGTAAAATTTGTAATACCTTGCAAAACATTTAACAAAAAATATAAAGAAACTTTTAATATAATTCATTAAATAATATAGTTCTAACATGAATAATGGTCACTGCAAGGCATAGGGTTCTCACATTGATCGCCATTATGAAAACTAATAACATCCAATGATTTCCGGCGACTTTGACTACGTGATCAGCTAACCTATTTTATTATTTTTTCGGACCTCTTATATCTCCTTTATCATGGGTGGACAGGGACAATGTTTTTTATTAATTTATAAATATTTAATAATTATTATTTTCTCTCCCTTCTTTTATACGTCTAAATATCTTTCATAGGTTTTTCTTTTTCCTCTCAAATCCTCACTCATTCCTTTTCGTCCCTTGTTACCTTTCATACATAACCTTTCATCCTTTATCATTCCCCCTGGACATTGGTATGTTACATTTTTTACTTTATTTATCATTTTTATTTAATGCTTTTCTATCTATCATCTTCTCTATTTTTATCACTTTTATCACAAATTATTTCCTCCTTTGTTAATACCCGTTTACAAGCTTTGTTACTTTTATAACTAATACTGACTTTCTATCACTTTCCGGCAGTACTTCAGGAAGGTCTGGTCTTCCCTCTTAGTTCACCAATGGAGCGATGTTTCCTTCTATTCTTTTCTAGAACCAAAACTGGTATTCTTAACGCGCCAAATACTGGACAGCCGGTGATTAGGTCTGCCATAGTGGAGTTCACCGCAGGGGTACAGGTGCATATCTCCTTGAGTTTAAACCTATGCTGGTACTAAGCGAATCTCCCGTGCCCACTGAACATCTGGACCGGAACTGTATCTATTCCACCAACGGGGGCATATCCACGCCGCGTATACCGTATGTACTGTATAAAAACTTTTTAGATTGTTTATTTTGGGACCGTATTCTGAATAATTTTAACTCTGTTTATAATACTTTAAACAACGGTGTAAAATAAATGAAATAAATAATAATAAGAATAAAAAAAAATTTGAAAATGAAAAATTACGTCATTCTTATTATTATATAATATTATGTTTAGCAAAAATTAATAATGTTAATGAGTTCTAAATAGTAATTTACCTCTACCATTAAATTATTAAGTGCGCTAATGAAGCCTAAATAGGTAGTCTACACGTAGATATGTTTAACAAAAGGCTTTAGTGGAAGCCAGGATTAAATAAAGTCTTACTTAGTCGAGCTCGGGTAAATCATAACAAATTACCCTGTCAAATGTGACGTTTGGATTAATTGCGAATTGTCCGAATACCGCGTCAAATAAATGTTATATATTGTAGCTTATTCATAGAAATTATGTTTGTTTAAAAATAAAGAGGGTGATATTCGTGTATTTTTGCGTTTTTTTTTCTAGGAAATTTGACACAGACTCTAAACAGTTGCTGAAAATTCTTCCAAAGCTTTCTGACGTTCCTAATTACCTTTCGTCATTTGGGTATATACATACAGGATGATTTGTTAGAGAAATAAAAGATATACAGGTGAGTAAATAACTCTTTTGTTGTCAATTTACATACGGTGGTACATACAATATATAACTCATTTGTTGTCAATTAATATACGGAACACTAAATGGTAATAAAAATAATAAATACTGAAAAGAACAAGCCAAATTGTCACGGACCTCTGGAAGACATTGAGGGTATAATGAACGAAGAGCTAAAATGTCAATAATTATGAATGGTTGAATTTAATATAGCTATGCCCAAAAGCTTGTTATAAAATAATTCTAAATTAATCACGCGAAGATTTACATAAGTGTTTAAGAGAGATATTAAATTGATTTATGGGTGTAAAAGCATTATAGGTTTCTAATAGATTCAGGCGTTACCTTACGGAAGTCCATCCTAACTAAGAAAGGAACTAATATATACCTACTTCCGCTATGCAGCAGTAGTCGTGCAATGAAGTGCACCGCACGCCTGCCCGCTGATAAATGCGCGTGCGGTAAACAATGCGAAACACAACCACCACCGTTAATCCCTTTATTTTTAATCGCTAATTCCCTCCACGGGGCATCCCAGGACTGGTCGGTCTAACATCTCCTGAAGATGCCAATGATTTATCAGCGGGCTGGCGGGCAGTGCACTTTATTGCATGACTACTACTAGATAGCGGAAGTAGCAACATATTAGTTCCTTTGTTAGTTACAAATATTTTTTATAAATAATCTTTCACCTTCGTATTCCTTCGAATAGAATACGCTTTCTCATCAATCTGTATATTCTTCTGAGACAAAATGTATCACGTAATTGACTTCTTGTCTGAAGCCAAGTTATATAAGTATAGAAAACAAGTTTAATATTTATAAAATGAAGCGCTATTATTTTAACAGTTGTGTTAACTAAAATATCTTTTAGAGAAATTAAATATGTTTTTTATGGTGATATTAACTGTGTAATATCCTAGCGGTAGGAGAGTGAGGTATGTGATAGTAGGTTACAGGTTCGATTTCCGGAATAAAGATAAAGGTAAGGTAAACTTTGTTTATTCAACTTTGGACCTTTTAACAAAACTCTTATTCACCGTCAACGTATTATCTTAACCTATTTTATTATTGACTCTACTCTGCTTCGCAAGGTGTTATAGTTGTGAAGTAGCAGGAAGAAACTCCACAACAATATATATTTTAATAAAGATTAACAATACAGATTTATATATATACGTTTTATCAAATATAGCCTAAATTAAATCAAATTAATCAGCTTTTTACGTCGTTTAAAAGTCTTATATATAATTATAAATTGTGCATTAATTATATAGGATTGCTATATCTAATAAGTTCAACGAACAACAAAAGAAATGTTTCTAACAATTTTCAAGTCTCTTTTCTTTATGATTTCAGAAATATCTTGATGGACATACATATGTGGGAATCTACATTGATTAGTTTAATTAGGCATACTGGTATGTTACTGGTATCGTACTTTCATTACTTATATGAAAATGACAGCTATATTAGACACTATATAATAGTTGATTATATATATATTAACAAATTATAACTAATTTAAAACTATTAATGAAACATATAATGATATAAATCATTTAAAATATATTTATGATTAATTTATTTAATTTTCCAACTAAATATTAATAAAATATTTATTTCTTTATGCACCATTTACGTCTATATATATATATATAGATAAACATAAAAAGAGACTACTATTAAAATTCTGAAGGCTTTTTTAAAAAGGTCACAAAAACGTTCACGATTCCGTCCAACGTTGGGCTTTTAATAATTTCCGTTGAGTCGGTGTGAAATAGGAAATGACCACCGCGCCCGCTATAAGCCGTTCAAGATACTCTTTGTGAAATATATGCCGAGATTACTCAATTGTGCTGCTTTAGACCGAGATGGTATTATACAAACAATTATAATGTATCCTAAAGTCTCTACAAAGTAAGTCATTTAACATACCACTAAAATAGGCGGTATTATTCTCTATATAAATTTAATTTCGTTTTAAAATACGATGACCTTTTAAACGCTGGCCGTATTTATAAAAAATAAAATAGATTTTTGCGCTATCTAGCTGTAGAGCGATGTCTAAGTTTTGACTGCTCTCGACTTAATCCTATATTACTAAAATCACTACGTATTATTCTGTGACAGAAGCTTCCAGAACGTTTACGTTGATATATTTCACTTTATTATTGATGCTTCAATTTAATATTCTTTATTTTACACGCTAGAAAACATTTACATAATTTCTTAATTATAACCAAAAAAGTACACCACACGTACGTATGATCATAGTATAGAAACAGTAGAAGTATAAATAAAGGGTAGTTAACGTGTACAAAACATATATATATACAAACATACATAAATTAATATATGTATAATAATTAAAGTATAATACATTTTATAAATATTGATTTGAATCGCACTTATCTCGGAAAGAATAAAGAAACAGAGAAAAAAAATTGAAGAATAAGTAATCATATGTCTAGTAAATATCTTAAATATTTTTTTAAAAAAATAGGTAGCTACTTAGCACGTCTTATATTCAGCGGTAAATCATTCCACAATCGAACAGCCTGTGTGGTAAAAGATGTAGCCGTAAACGAAGAAAACTTCGCCATATTTTTAAATTTCAGATTCTATGATGATCTGAAACACCTCTCACATGTATCGTGAAGAAATTGAAACCTTTGGTGAGCTGCAATTCCCTCAAAGCCTCATTCAGAACTGACTAATGCCATCCTCATTCTCTTGCGTTGTTCAGTTGTTTTTTTCAGACAGGGAGTCGATTGCTTACGCAATTTTCCAGACAGCTTACTAGACATAAATAAGTCTAATAAATACATATTATCTAGATATATGCTAGAGATTAACTAGTACATTAATCTCAAATAAGACTTCTGCTATATATATAACTAGAAAGTAAACTATTATTAAGTTTAATATCATGATCTAAATTTGAAAGCGATATTTTTTTCAATAATATCAATACGTTGTTTATTATACCTGAAACCATTGATTTATGAATGAGGTGTACAATATAGTAGTCAATACAATAATTAACTGCAAATGATGTATACAATAATCTCTTTAAACCTTTATTTTCACTTTAGTTTTAATTTTCATTGTCCATATGCTATGTAACAGATGACGCAAAAGTAATGTTCTAATATAAAAGTGCCGTAATTTTTACAAATAATGCTTAATTTCATTGAACTTTAATATTTATGATAAAAATATATGGAGAATCATTTTCATGTCTTATTTATAATACACTTTTAAACAATATTTTTGTAATAACAAACCTGTTTTGTTTTAATATATATCAAAATGGCTGCCGGTTCAATGAATTTCCTTACTTCTCCACAACCTATTATAAATACGTATTATTCATTACACTATGCGTAATTGAATACTGTATAACTCAATAGAAAACCACCGCTTACTTTTTTTATACTGTTTCAATATATATTTGTATGTATATCAATTCATTTTCGATCCCAATAAACCTGTCAACACCATGGAAAGCAAATTACAAGGCGACTGTGTTGGAGAAATTAAAAAAAAAACTTTTCTATTCAACCCTTCATTTCGGACGCGGCGTCATTTGCGAGTTTGTTATTTTTTAATTGCCAAAAATAATGTCTGTCGTAAAACGAACAAATATTTTTGAAGATTTAAATAAGAAATTGCATATGTTATATTCATTTGTGTACTTGACCATTTTGTAAAATATCATAATTGAAAATTGTTTAAGTTAAACGGTTTTTTGATACCCATATTGGGATAGTTGTGGAAAAATATGTACCTAGTCCGCCATATTGGAACAGCGTCCATCTTGAATTTTAAATTTTGACATAATCATCGTCTTTTACTAGTGTAGCCCTTTCATTTGATACCCATATTGAGGGGATTAAGGAAAAATATGTAATCCGCCATTTTGTATCGGCGGCCATCTTAGATTTATAATATTATTGATTTTATTATATTGTATTGTCATCTAAATTAAATGTGTGCACCAAATTTCAAATCAATCTGACAACGGGAAGGTGCTTAAATTTCGGTTTCTAATTTTGACCCAAATAAATAAACAAATAAATTCCGTACGGGTCGAACTAAATAAAACCGTTTAAAAAGTAATCATTGTGGAGAATATTTGTATGTCTTGCTAGTAAATATAGTCGCCGATAAGGGCGGCTCTAGCTCGTGTAGCGCCCGTGTGCAATGACACCCTGGCTCCCCTAGGCCTGATCCTCCCCTTGGCTATAACTATTAACTTTGCCGTTATATCAAGAAAGTTTTTTTCATATTCCAACAAGCTATATATATATATATATATATGTGTGTGTGTGTGTGTGTGTGTGTGTATGTATATTGTTTTTATACCTGTAGGACTCTCTTTAGCGATTCCAAGGCGATGCTCTTAGCTGCGACGCCGCGGCGTCCCCTGAGACGGCGGCGCCCGTGTAATGCACACTTACTTGACGTTACATAGACGATAGTATTGATGCTTGAACTTGAGTATTTAAACGCACCGGCGCATTTGAATATCACTAAATATTGTCGCGCGAAGAAAATTCTTCTAAACTGTTCTAAAAGTCATATTGGTTAAACTGACATTCTATATTTAAAATTACTACTCAAAGCGCTTAATCATCTTGTGAGTTGACAATGTGCCTGCTGCACTGTGGATCGAAATCGTGGTATGGCGGAACCAGGACTGAACCGAAGGCTGTTGAGGTCTAGAGTCTATAACAGCGACCACGATCCAGTAGACATAGCGTGGGTAGTTTCCTTACTAGATGGACCAATAACATAGTTAACTTTGCAAGAAGAATAACTGTTATACCCTCTGGCAATAGCCGTTATAATAATGGGCGGAAATTAAAATTCTCAATACTTCTAGAACAGATCATGAAGTTTACGTTAAGTCATAATTCCACGCGTCTCAAGCCTCTTATGACCCCGAACCGTTTTTGGAAAGGGTCCAAATTCCGAATTGTGTTACCCGAGTGTGCCAAGTAGATTTATGTGTTTGGCGACATTAATAATAATTTAATATACGAATATAAACGATAACTATACACAAACATACACTTGTATATATATATATATATATATATATTATATATATTTATATATATATATATATATATATATATGTGTGTGTGTGAGTGAGTGTGCGTATGTGCGTGTTGCGTCTGTGCGTGTGCGTGCGTGAGTGTGCGCGTGTGTGTGTGTGTGTGTGTGTACGTGCGTGTGTGTGTAAAGTTTATTTTAAATATTTATTGGCACTGTTAGTATGGTTCCATTGGCAGTTAAGAGTCGTTAAGAATAAAATTAATTAACAATCCAATTTTAAAGTGAATTGTTATTGTTATTCAAAATACGATAGATTATATCTCTTGTCAAATATTTCTGTCTGTCAAGTTAAATCTATCATCTGCTATTATAACGAAATTGTCAGACCTGAGAAGAACAGGCGTACAGAATAACATTGCAGACAGGTTCTAGGACGTTCACCATCCACGAGGTTCAGAAGCTAAATAGCGAAGATGTCATCGCTGTCTGTCAAACAACATACACCCTCGGGCTGTATAACAGTGTCCATTATGCGGTGGTAGCGATATCACGTCGTACGAACTCGTGCGTGTATTACACGGACGAGACTCAAGATGCGATCGCAAGATTCATCGATGTGAATACGACAACCGCTGCACAAGTACTGGCGAACTACCTTAGGATGGTCTTAAGGAGTAAGGATGAGGAAGTAGTCGCAAGAAACGTAATTTTGAAAACTGCACATGTATGGACATCATTAAAAAAGATAAGGAGACGTATTTTTTACATGCAAAAACGTGAACGAAACGTAAATTTAAAAACAAAGGCACGAAAGCTTATGCCTGTGGAACATAGATGCTAATAAAAAGTCTTATTTTATCTAGAATAGAGAACCTATTTATACTCAGGTTCTTTAAAATAAACCTACCTACTACAATGCGCCTAGAACAAATTGATATAGATTTTTCGAAGTAAAATTTATTGTGTTTATATATAGTTACCAACAAAATAACGAAACAAAATATAGACGAGAGTAAATATATTTGATTTGTGCACTTAAAATTTTAAAAATGAAAAAAAAAATGTAAAATTATTACAAACTGTCCACTGTATAAACTCAACAAGGTTATTGTACTGACTTATCTCATATAGCGTTGTATGTCTTTTGTGAAATCTATCCTCTCCGCTGTTTCTGGTAATATACACAAATATAACCCGTGCTATCATTGCAATAAAAGTTAGAATCGCTTGCACACAGCTGACGGTTGCTAGATATGACATGACATAAACTAGGCAAGCGCTCCGTGGTGACGTTATCAAATTTTTGAACAAACCAAGCGCACCTGACGCAAAAACTTTAAATAAACAAATCATTGTTGTGCAGACACAAACCAACGAAAACACGTTGTGGCCACGAAATATGAATAATATTAATTATAATAAACAAAATATTAAATTTAGACACTTCTAGAATATATGTGGCAACACTTAGACCAGTGATTCCCAAAGTGGTCTATATCGACCCCTAGGTGTCCATGACAACCTGCGAGGGGTCTACGTCAGCGAAAAAAAATTTGCGCTCCATGAAATGAAAATGGGGGTCCACGATAGTGGATCTCTACACATACACTGATAGTACCTATTTACTTACATCATACTATCTTATAATATCAAAACATTTACATTATTTATAAAAGTACCTATGAAGTAAAAAAATTATTATATATGTTTATAAAATTGTGTAAGTTGTAGGATGTTGGTATTCGCTTTGTGGTCGCAATACATTTTGAACTTGTAAAAACCTGAGAGTCGCAGTCTCAGAGCTTCGCTACCTTGCACTGACTTGTTCAATTCGTCACTCTATAAATACGAATGTGAGATAAATACGTTTATTCGTTTCCCGAATCTTGAAAAGGAAAGTGCTAAGAAAATATTTTAAAAAATATAAACAGATAGTATATAACACAAATTATAGTGAGTCAGTGTTATTTTGTTTGAGAGTGCTAACACTAAACTTCACTGCAGTTAGAAATTTACAGGAAATCAATATCAGGTAAGTAGGAGGTCTACCCAACACGGAAAAATATGGCAAGGGGTCTACGACACAAAAAAGTTTGGGAAACTCTGGCTTAGACATTCATTGAGACGAAGACCAATGATAAGGAGTATTCAAAGCAATCCAGAGATCTAGTACAGGCTTTTATATCGCGCTTTGGAGAACTTTGCAAAACGTATTGATTGACTCTAAAAGAATTATTGGTGAAAATGAAATTATTAATCTAAATGTAACATTAACTATAGTAATCATTTCTTGTTATAAATGGACAGAGATTTAGAAGTCTACAAACTAAATTATTGGATTAATAATTTTACTCTTCTGAGTTTTTCTCTTCTGAGAAAAAAATTTCGCTTTCTTTCTCTCTTTATACTGTAATATCGTAACAAAGGAACACTATGGATAGTAATACAAATATCTAATGTACAAGCATAAGTAAAAAACAATTCTAACGAAGTCTCTGTGTCTATATAAGTCAGATTTTGAAATACATTTAATTACTTCTGAACAAACGGACCAAAGTGCATAGATTGCAAGTAAGACTTTAGCATATGGGAATTGTACAAGTTTAAACGGTATATTGAGAATTTTCTGTACAAATGATCGGATGCTAGAAACAGTAGAATGCGACCAACAAGAAAAGCATGAAAAGCTAACCAGGAAATTATCGTCAAAACACTATTAAGTTGATTTTAAATAAAATACATTTAAAAAACTTTTAAGTTGAACAGTTTTTTGATACCCAAATTTTGGTAGCTGTGGAAAAATATGTACCTAGTCCGCCATATTGGAACGGCGTCCATCTTGAATTTTAAATTTTGACATAATCATCATCTTTTACTAGTGTAGCCCTTTCATTTGATACCCATATTGAGGGAGTTAAGGAAATAATATGTAATCCGCCATTTTGTATCGGCGGCTATCTGAGATTTATTATGTTATTGATTTTAATATATTGTATTGTCATCTAAATTAAATGTGTGTACCAAATTTCAGATCAATCTGACAACGGGAAGGTGCTTAAATTTCAATTTCTAATTTTGACCCAAACAAATTTCGTACGGGTCGAACTAAATAAAACCTTTACTTAGATTAAGTGAATCCAAAGTAATTGTCGTTTTAGCGCATACACGTTCACTGTAACCACGGCCTTCCACAAAGATATCTATGGCAGGATTTATTACACAACTCTTGGCAAGCGGGTTGTCGATCGCAGTGCGATATTATGGTATGCACAGAACGCCGCTGTTCATCCTTTGGAAATTTCCAATCCTATTTAATTAATGCAAAAAATGTGAATTATATATAATATTGTCGTATGATCTCAAGTCCCAGTCCTCCACAGCTGGGCTACCTTTTCTTTAGTCCACACTCTTTAGAATCACAAGTAATAAAAGAACCAGTAAACTGCGAAAAATCTAAACATGTTAGTTGGGTCACTTAGACATTGAAATTATATTTATGTATCAATTTTATTCATTGTCTTATATTAGTCATCAATGAACTTACGAATATAAAAGAAATAAAAGAAGTATTTCTCACAAAAAGAAAGAAAAGTCCTTAAAGACTCTTGTAGTGGTCACAAATTTGATATTTGGTCTAGAGAAATATCTCTATGTCTATCATATTTACGTGATTGTTTAAATTACTTAGTTCTCTTGGGTAAACTATATCTTTTATTTTCGTTGTTTTAAAGAAACGTATGCTAGAATCAGTAGAATGTGACCAGCAAGAACAGCATGAAAAACTTATCGATAATATACCGTCAAAACACTAGTAAGTTGATCTTAAATTAGTTAAATTAAGTGAGTCCAACGTAGTCTTCGTTTCAGCGCATACACGTTCACTGTGACCACGGCCTTCCACAAAGATATCTATGGCGGGATCTACCATAATCACCACCCATAATTATTGTACAAAGTGTGAATTATATATGACTCTATCTCAGAGTTGAACCCGGGATCTACGATTGCTTCAGCCCTTATCGCTGGACAACCACTGATCATATCCCTTATAATACGAGTAATAGAATATTCTAGAAGGGTGTGTTTCGGTTGTTCGATTGTGATGAACTTCGCCACACTAAATTGACGGTAAGTTCGTCACAGCCCGCGTACCGCGTACGTTGCGTATTAAAACTGGCATGAATCACATATATACATATAGTCGTATATATACATGTGTTTTGTCATATTGTTTTCTTATATCATATATCTGAGATACTACAGTGTACAAATAACGCTAATACGTTTTAAATGATTCTTTGATTCTAAACTTTAGTCATTATTTTTATTATATCGTTCATCTCTCTCTTGGGAGTGAGGGGATTTTTTACAATCAATAATATTTTTACATTTATTTCAATTTTGTTTCAATCTCCATTTTTATTTACAATCCCAGTCATGCATTCTTCTATTTTTATTCTAAATATCTCACATTCCTCTAGTTTGCTAGTCTTCTATACGTCACCTTTTTTGTTTCTCCTTCGCTCCCCAAATATTACAGAAGATTCCCTTATATCACAGTCCAATTTATATATATTATAATAATTTATAGTGATATTTATATATTCTCGTGCTCTTTTGTAACTTTTAAAAGACAATTTCATTCGAAATTATTAAATATACATAATACAATCTTAACCGTGTTGGAATGTGACTGCTTGCTGTGACTCGTAATTATTACTGTCTGTTCTGTAGAATGCGCTGGATTATTGATACCTGTTTGGTAATGTTTTTGTTATATTATTGTATGACTTTGATTCATTAAATGTTCTTAGTGAGATTGTTTTAAGGTAACAATTGTTACTGATTTTATATTTATAACTTTGTAATTTCTTACTGCCTTTTGTTACTGTCTATCTCCATTAAAGTAAAATAAAATTAAAACAAATTTTTGTCTTTGGTTATATATCTGCTATTTGTCAATCTAATTACGTTCTTATAGAATTTTATTAAATATTTATTTATGATATATACGACACTTTTTGTGATTAATTTTTCTGTTGGTTTATTGCACCGTAAATGATATAATCGCTACTCTACTAGCCAATCGCACAACCTAACAAAGTGGGTCGGACAAACAATGTTTTCGTTAAAAGGACGGATTTTAACTAGTATTTTCATTTGGTCTTATTCGGAACGCTGTCTCGTTCAGCATGTTTTATTTATTGTACAAGCATTTTCTTTTTCAAGGTTGCCACTGCGGTCCGTTTTGTGTTACCCTCCCTTCCACTTTGTTTTCTTGAGGTTTTTTTCTACTTTCCCATCTCGCTCGACGGTCATTGTGTTTCGACCTGCTTTTAGTGATTTACGAAAGGTTTTAAGTTTTTTTATGGGCTTTATGTGTAGAAGTGTCTGATGTTGTAAAAGAAAAATAATAAAAAATATATATATTTGTGTTGGCAGGCATGTCATGTCATGTCATATGACACTACTGTGTCCGCGACTTGGTCTGCGTCAAATTTGACAATTTTTTTAATTTAAGAATTTTTCAAAAATAAAAGTAACCGAAGTTAATTCCTGTTACATCAGCTACCTGCAAGTATAAGTCCCATCAAAATCAGTCCAGACATTTCAGAGACTATTCCAAACAAACAGACAGACTGACCTACAAAAATTCTAACGCCGAAGGTATTCTCCACCAGCTAAGCGTTTAGACGGTGGAGAGATATATTATTATAAGTAATACAAATAAATATCATAAAATACAAAAACTAAAATGTAATGAATTTGCACAAAAGGCACTACACAATATTCACTTCAATTCTTTATTGATGAAATGAAAACTAACTTAGAAACTTTTATGGGGTCATGCACAACAACTTTGCTAAAGATCATGACATGATCAGATGCATAGTTTACAAATTCATTATATATATATATGTATATATATATATATATATATATATATTGTGAGAAGTCAATATTTTCTTCGTCGACCATAAGTTTATTTTGAGTTACTATGATTTTCAAACTTTTTAACCTGACTAAACCTTAAGTATAAAATATTTTTTCATATTTCTTGAACGTTTCACGTCGTTATTCGTCGTATTAAGTTTTAACATGAGAGTAAGTCATGCAGGGTCGTAACTTGAAGTTTTCTTATAAACCTTTTTGTTGGTAGTAAACATATTTACTACTTCATAGTAACTTTAAGACTTATTTTCTAATATTAAGTACGCCATTTATATATCACAAGAATGTGTTTGACATATTGAAACCGTAGATTTATATCAAGATGTATAATACATTTCACATATATAGAATACATTTATCTATGTATAGTTTGGTATTTTACAAACAGAAGTTCCATCTCTGACTTATTATACTGTCTTCAAAGTTCTTAACCGTTAAGCTATACCAACGGGTTTATTACATCTGCTCGAGCCTATTTACAGTAAGTCTTATCTCTACCGTCTCTGATAGAAGTACTTTTTAAGCAGAAAAACCCGTGCGCAAATACACTACCTGATTCTCCAAGCAGGTGATGGAGTTGTAAGGCACATTCACTTACCATACGTCACCAAAAACGCACTAACGATTCAATCCTCGCTCTGGACGCCATATAAACTGGCTCCTATATTATCCGAATATGGTACCGGAATTTTTAGAAAACTCACTTTCCGATTCCAATCATGGAATATAGCCTAAACTAAATTCGGTTGCGGTGGGTATTATCCAGGATATACCTCTTGCTGATCAGGAAAATATCCAAGCTGCGGTAACTCTGTTACCAGCCGGCAAGCTACCGCTAACTGTCACTCCTGACAGCATCCACCAGCCATCACCCACCAGGCCGCACGTTCGCAAGACCAGAGACGATGCCCGATCACATACCAAACCAGGCTGATTATGTCAATTTTTTTTTGTGATGGCTCCCGCTATTGGAGGCCCCTCGTACCCCTAATTTGTTGGGATCAGGGTCTTTATTTACAAATAAGTTTTTCAAAATTTTATCTTCATTCTTCACTCTCTTTCATACTTCTCAATTTCCTTCATCCTTCACAATGTCTTTCATTCCTTCTTGCTTTTATCGCCTTCATTCCATCATCTTATAACTCTTAAATGGCTAGGTACATTATTTATTCTTTATTTTATTACATATCTTATTTTTTTAATCACAGTTTTCTTTTTTTTTGGGTTTGACTTTTTTAATACTATAGAATGCCTTTGAACACCAGCGGAATTTTAAGGGCTGTGGCATATTAAACTACCTTTACCAAAGGCATATCAAAGCCTGATAGTAATAAAAAATAACACGTATTTTATTGTGACCACCTCATTTATTGATTTTATGTCATGTTTAGAAATATTAGTTTTTAATTTATTTTTAGTTTATATTTTCGAATACTGTAAGAGATTTAGTGTTTAAATATTTTACGGGTATGGAATGTATTTTTAAATTTACTCTGTGTGTCTGAAAAATGAAGTGTTTTCTTACCATTTTTCTTGTGCAACCTGCCAGTGTAAGTCCCGAAAATTGTTCCAGACATTTAAAACATTAGCCGAAACAAACAGACAGACAGATATACGTAAATTAAAATATATATATATATATATATATATATATAATTTTGATATGTGTACTAAACATATATATATATATATATATATATATATATATGTATGCAGTACAGACCGGTTATTTTAATATTACAAAGAGACAATCCTATTTTACTTATTATATCTTTACAATATTTTGTCTATACAAGATAAATATGATATATATATATATTCACGGTTAATGACAGTAAAAGGGTTGGTTGAATAACGTAATTCAAAACGTAAATTATATCGTTAATTAGCAAATATTGTTACGTTTAACTGTGTCGTTGTTTGAACTTGTCTTCCGAGATTCGGCACTTGTTTGATAATAATAATGTATGGTGCCAAACACAGAGTCTTTGGCACTAATCGGTGTAACATAACTCCTGAAGATGCCTCGTGGAGGGAAGAAACACATGTTGAGTGATTTGGCGGTGGCGGTTGTGTGATACGCATTGTTTGCCGCATACGCATTTATCAGCGGGCTGACGGGAGGTGTACTTTATTGCACGACTACCACTGCATGTGCGGAAGTGGCTAAATATTGGTCCTTTTCTTACTTAATAATGTATGGTAACGTAAAGAATGTGTAGCATTATAAATCAAACATATTTACAGTTGACATTTTTTTGTAGAAATTAGGAAAGTTTTTAGTTAGGAAGCTAATGTTTTTAGCCTATGGACATCCGCTGCAAGGCATAGAACTCCCTCAAACTTCTTCCTCAGACTTCTCGACTCCATAACTATGTCACCAGTCCACCTAGGGGGGGGGGGGGTCTATCTACGCCGCGTCTACGGGCTCGTGGTCAAAACTCTTGAATATTTCAGCCCCAACGGCCATCCACTTCAGACGTTCTTCTGTTAATCTCCTCATTTCGAATTCGATCTTGCGATATAACTTCGAAACTGCTTAGTGTTACTAAACTGTAAATGACTTCATAGATGATAGCAAACCTTGAAAATGATATGTTTATCACCAAGCTATAGATGAAACCTTGAAAATCACATGTTTACCATCAGGCGTGTTCGTTCAAACGAGCAATTCTTCGAGCCACGACTGTGATCTTATTTCCTTTACGGATCTTTCCATTAATTCGATCTCGCGAAACTTCGATCATATCGGACTACTTAATTGAATATTGCAGGCAAATATTAGCGTTACCTATTGTTGTGTTTAACACCGCGATAGTTAAAGTACGAAGGAATGTGTGTTGCCGATGATGATATATATCCGAGACGTGGTTACTAACGACAGGCCGTATAATAAGGTTCAAGATCAACCAGTGACCAATGGGCTATGCTAGAAGTTTCGCTTTGAGATTGAATTAGAAATGAGGATCTGCAGAAGAACAATGATCATCGACGTAGATCGAAGAATTCTCGTATGTAGTGGTAGTGTGTTGGATACATTGCATGTGCAAGCGTTGGCAGCCAGGTTGGCAGTGCAGGTAGACACGGTGTGGTTAGGCCTCCAGGCCTCCCTGTAGATGCATCGACAACATAGTTGCAGTGGACCTATGGCATAAATCGCTGCATGCAAGCAGCGCTAGACCGGTCGTCTCTCGATCTTTGGGGGTGGCGCAGGTCTTGCTATAGACATATATCAGCTGATATGATGACATATATATATATATATATATATATATATATATATATATATATATATATATTACTGTTCTTTTACATCAATTACACTATGTTCAATGTGATAATAAAACAGAAAAACTATAAGACTATTTTGAAATTGATTGTTCAGTACGTGTCATGTAATAACGAATATATATATACACTGTTAAATATATATTACTGTTCTTTTACATCAATTACACTATGTTCAATGTGATAATAAAAAATAAAAAACTTTAAGACTATTTTGAAACTGATTGTTCTGTACGCATGTCATTTAATAACAGATATATATATATATATATATATATATATATATATACTGTTACAAATAACTATATTACTGTTCTTTTACATCAATTACACTATGTTCAATGTGATAATAAAAAAGAGAAATCTATAAGACTATTTTTAAATTGATTGTCCTGTACGTATGTCATGTAATAACAAATATATATATATATATAAAATATAATATATATATATATATATATATATATATATATATATATATATATATATATATATATATATATATATATTACTGTTCTTTTACATCAATTACACTATGTTCAATGTGATAAAAAGAAAAATCTATAAGACTATTTTTAGATTGATTATCCTGTACGTATGTCATGTAATTACAAATATATATACATGTAAATATATTATTAAACTGAATTTGTACATCGTTTATCTTAATGTTGAATAATAAAAAGGATACGTAAAACAAAGCGTTTCGAGATAGCATTGCGTGATATCCTTTCATTTCTAGAACAATATCAATTTTATTTTATTGTGACAGTGAAACGATCCAAAGCGAGGCATGAAGGCATTTGTTCAGAAGGAATTTCAGTTAATGGAAAATTATTCTTGTAACTTAAGCTTTAACGTAATATAATACACTTTGGAATTGTTTTAAATTATATAATATATACGTTAGTAAAAAGGCTTTAAAATCTTTCGCATTCATTTTGAAACATTCTGTATAGAGTGATCAATCAGAAATCATCATCATATCAACGTACACTGCAAGGTATGGACCTCTCCCAAAAGATCGCCACAGGCTAATATCTTTTGGCAGTACAGTAGTAATTAGAAAAATTAAAACGATTATTCAAACTATATTATCATAACTTTATTTCATTTTGTAACGATTAATTTTCGTTTTGGTTTATTCTCGGTTGAATATTAATGCTGTTAGCCTGAAGGCTTTTACAATTCCGTCGGAGCTGCGTTCAAGGAATGAAAAGGTCCTTAAACTTAAAAATAAAAATTATTGCTTGATAGGCTTATTTCAGTGTCAAGATGGTAGCAAACCGTTCTACCTATTAGGGTAGAGGTGTATAGTGTCGGTGTTGTGTGTTCGGTTTGGCACGGCAGCGTGGACCCCAGGCGAACCAAGGAAGGATCCAGATCCAACCCCAGTTCGCCCTTCCTGTTCACGGTTAGGAAGCGGGCGGCCCTAAGAACGGGTGTTGTTGTGTTATGAGTAGTGTTTTGTAAACGACGTGACGTTAGACAGGAACATAACATAGGTGGATAAAACATTGTAAAGTTATTAAAATAGATTCATTGATATAAAAAAGTAAAATAAATCCGTGATAAAACTGATGTACACGAGATAATAATTAAACCAATTAAAACTGTGATACTGTAGTTGAAATGGATAACTGAAGTATTTGAGGATGTACGAAAAGAATGGAATGATTGAGAAAGGAAGATGGAATTGTAGAATGATAGAAGGAGGAAAAAACGATATTGTGTACTATGGAAGACGAGAACGAAAATTAAAAATCTAGTGAAAAAAAAATTATTAAGAAATACAAAACCCTGTTCCCTATTAAATAGGGGGTGGAAGGAGAGGTCCCTAATAGCGGGGGCCATCTATCTATAAAAAAAATAAAAAAATGATGCGATGTCCTGTGAGGAGTATCGCAGGTGAAGTGGTCGCTGGTGTTGTGTGGTTAGCGCATGCAGTGTTGTGAGTGATGGCTGTGGGTCCTGTGTTATGCGTGTTCGTTGGGAACCTTGTGATGGGCATGAGGAGTACGTCATTGGGACGTCTATTGGACCTTGCTGAGGTAGGGGGAGAAGCACTCGCTATGAGAGGGTTTGGGTGAGAAGAGACCGACTTAAAATAAGTCTGAGCAAACCAATATTGTGATCTATATTACTATAAAATCAGTCCGCCCTGATGACTATCAGAGTGTAGCATCTTGTCCTGTTGACGTGATGTCCTGTGCGGTTTGACACAGGTGCACTGGTTTCCCCGTTTAGCGCAGAGGACGACCACCGGGGGGGGGGGGTTAGTAGATAGGAATCCCACATACCCCTGTCCTCCCCCCAGAGGCATCTTGAATACCAAAAGATTTCCCCCACCGAAAAAAAAAAAGGTGCACTGGTTTTTGATTTAATTTTCGAACATACAATAAAGGACCTTTTCGTTTCGTTTATCTCTAAAACTTTCATTCACAGACAGATAAAAGCACATAATGTTGCATATAGACATAAAAACTTTACAATGTTTAAACCTATGCTGCCTTACGCGTGTCTGTATACATCCGTATGTAGTATGAACATTTGGCTGACACAAAACGGAAGTTGGCCTTTATCCAGATTTAATATAGGTCACGCCTAACTTAAGACGGTTCGAATTTAGACTTGACATCGTATTAAAACATGCTCATTGTTATGACTAGGTATTACAAATAAATATAGAGAGTAATACATTTTAAATATCTAATAGAATCAGTCGTTACCTTGCGAAAGTCCATCTTAACTAAGAAAGGAACTAATATATAGCTACTTCCGCTATGCAGTAGTTGTGCAATGAAGTACACCGCCCGCCAGTCCGCTGATAAATGCGCGGTAAACAATGCGAAACACAACTACCACCGTTAACTACCGCGGCTATCTTTTGAGGAAGCGTGTACCTTGCAGTGGATGTCTTTTGGCTTACGTGATGATGGTAAAAGTGAGGTAGCTCAGCATGAGAGGACAAAGACTTTAGACCGTAGATCGCAGGTTCTGTTCCCGGGATAAAATTTTATGTAATTAAAATTTTATGCATTAATGATGTAGTATTTTTACTGCGTATTCATGAGCATTACAGAGGATGGACAGCAACGTCTTCTGTGTACCATATTACCACACTGCGATCCTCAAAGAGCCTGCCAAGCGTGGCCATAAATTATTCCATAACGTATTTACAAAATTACTTTTAAAGTTTTATTTAATATCTATTCGTATATATAATTCAATTTTAACTTAAAATAATATCAAACAATTATCTTTTCGGCAATTAAAAATTCAACCAAAACTCTTACTTACATTCCCTTTGTCCGCACAGATCTACTGTTTTTAGGGACAGTTGAGGATTAACAAAGCCTTACAGAGACAATGGAATAATACACACATAAATACCATGAGTAGAATTACTATGTGGATTGTGAAACGGATGTGAAAGGAGTACTGCATCTTTATAAATAATTATGGCGGTCGCGACTTAGTGGGGTGAATACACAATGTTATGTCATCGCTAAATTTGCGTAATAATCTCATCATTGCAATATTTTAAGACAGGATATCTTCTGATGACTTCCAACTGGTTGGAATTGGACTGTTTCCAATAAGGTCATCAGTCCAACGTAAGATTGGACTTCCATAAAGCAGTGACCGTTTGTTCTGTGTCATATATGATCGTTTCCAGTCATTTCAAATTACCAATTCCTTGAGCTATGTCGCCTTTTTATTTCATCTACGGATATTTAATGGAATCAGACGTTACCTTGCGGAATCTATCCTAAGTAAGAAAAGGACCAATATTTATCCACCTCCGCACATGCAGTGGTAGTCGTTCAACAAAGTGCACCGCCCGCCAGCCCGCTGATAAATGCGCATGCGGCAAACAATGCGAACTCAACTGACATCGTCAAATTACTCAACACGTGTTTCACCCCTCCACGGGGCATCTTCAGGAGTTATTATACACCGATTAGTGCCAAATACAGAGTCTCTGTTATATTATTGGTCCTTTTCTTACTTCGTCTACGGATCTCCTTATCTCATATTCAATACAGTTTAAAAATTCCATTGATAGCTCTTGTTGAATTTCTGTCAGCTCACCATTGAGGTTCTAAGTGGACTAGGAATTTAGAAAAGAATACGTTATGTAGTTAGTTGTAGTTAGTTATATATAATGTACCACTCGAGCGCCTTCATATATACCAGTGATTCCCAAAATGGTCTATATCGACCCCTAGGGATCTATGACAACCTGCAAGGGATCTACGTCAGCGAAAAAATATTTGGGGGTCCATGAAATGAAAATGGGGGTCCACGATAGTGGATCTCAACACTCACTGATAGTACCTATTTACTTACATCATTCTATCTTATAATATCAAAACATTTACATAATTTATAAAAGTACCTAGAAGAAGTATTTTGAGTAGTTTTAATTTAAATTCTATTAATAAATGTATTAAATTAACATGTGTTTTTACTTTAAGTTTTTAATACTAAACTTCACTACAGTTAGAAATTTACAGGAAATCAATATCAGGTAAGTAGGGGGTCTACCCAACACGGAAAAACATGGCAAGAGATCTACGACACAAAAAAGTTTGGGGAACTCTGCTATATATTTTTACTGGAATACAGAATTGTATATCTATTATATTAAATATGTTATATAACTGGTAGAGCGAAAGAAAACCACTATATATAATAGATATCTTCTTCTTTTTAACTGATGGAAGCCCATTGCAAGGCATTGGTCATTCCTGTAGGTCGCCACGATGACCGACCCCACGCTGCTATCATCCAGTGACTATGTCGTCGGTCAACCAAATGGGGGCTTACCCACACCGCGTCTACCTGGTCATGGCTGCCACTCGCGAACCTTTCGACACCAACAGCCACTGCCACTTCGAGAATTTGTTTGAGCTACGTCAGTGATCTTAGTTCTTATGCGGAGTTGTCTATTTCTGATACGATTTAGGATATGCCGAGGAATATGCTTTACGGTGCCTGAAAATAAGAGCTTTTAGGTTTTTGCATCTATTTCCAATCATTCTATATATAAATATAATTTAAATCGTAAAGAAATATCTGTGATATTCTTTTGATAAGTGCGCTTGGTGAAAATATAAAATTATATATTTAGACTTATAAAATCTGATGTTGGATTACGTTATTTTGTAAGTCTAGATCTAATACGGCTAAGCGGCAATAAATTTCAACCGAGATTAAATAGATTTTACTTGCCCTTTGTTAAACTCTTACTTTATTCATGGCCACATTGGGGTTTTTCGTCAAACTTTTTTAGGTACTCTAGATTTTTTTACTTAATACACTTTTTATCGTTTAATTTATGCAAAAAACGATTCAAGTTGAAACACTAATGTAATTATTAATAATATATTAACATGGGAGAGAGGCTTGTATAGATTAGAGTTTGAGAATTGCGATCAGAGATCGCAGTACGATTCCCGGAGTACATTCTAATATAAACACATTTTTATGTTAATTATATTAGATTGCCATTGCCATTGTTCATTAAAACAAATTATTAGAGGATGTGCAGCAGCGACCTATACGTACCATAATACTACACATATATCCCCCATTGATATCTTTAGACAAATTCGTAAAATTTTGCAAAAAATACCATATTAGCCTTACTATGTTCCTACTTATTGGTATCAAACTACAAATATGTAAATTTATTATGACCCTGTCAAATATGTAAAATGAAGAAGAAAAACGAAATTAGTTTGTATCGAAATATGTTTAGGGTCATTGTTAAGGTAAACTGACTATTTAACTGAGTCCAATCGGGAAGTGCAACGAAAGACGTCGAACCATATGTTGGTCAGCCGATATTTTTATATATTTACATACTGACATATCATCATTATCATTCGCAAACTAATCATTCATCAAATAAACGTCAGCTGTGATAGTTGACTATTGTCAACTGTCATAACTAACGTTTGTGAAATTAGTTTTTTTTTTAATAGCTGTATACAACTGTAATCAAAAATTAAGGTGAAATTATAATTTGGAACCAACGACATAAAGACACCTCGCTAATAATGTTGGAATATCATTTGTCTCAGTCCAAACTATTTTGAAGGATGTCTTGTGTTTAAAACGCATCAACTTTCGATTGGTCAATGTCATACTGCATTAGTACTCAGCGACTTTTTGCCTAAAACACGATTCATTTAGTTCCGGAAGCATCGTATTCGCCTGATTTAGCTTCGTGTGACTTTTGGCTATTTAGGAAACTATAAAAGGCCAGTGCGAGGACGCCGTTTTGACACGATTAAGAAGATCAAAACTGAATCGAAGAAGGTAATGAAAAAAGACTATTCCAACAGTTGTACAGTCCTTGGACTGGAAAAAAACTTGGAAAAAGTCAATTTTATCGGACGGAGATTACTTTGAAGGAGATGAAATTGGTTTGAAAGTATAAATAAACAATTTAGAAGACACAAAAGTATATGGAATCTTTTTATTAATGTACAAAATAAAATAAATAGATTTTTAAGAAGAGACCTTATTTTTATATTTATTTTATTTAATAGATAAATAATTTAAATATTTAATGATATCAGGCGTTACCTCGCGGAAGTCCATCGTAAGTAAGAAAAGGACCAATACTTAGCCACTTCCGCACATGCAGTGGTAGTTGTGCAGCAAAGTGCACCGCCCGCCAGCCCGCTGATAAATGCGTATGCGGCAAACAATGCGAATCACACAACTGCCACCGCCAAATCACTTAACACGTGTTTCACCCCTCCACGGGGCATCTTCAGGAGTTATGTTACACCGATTAGTGCCAAACACAGAGTATTATATGTTATAAATAATTTAAGTCTTAGCTGACTTATCTGCAAAAATTTATAGTAGTATTTATAAAGCGTTTAAAACATATTAAAAAATCCAGTTGAAAATTCGTTTTAAGTAATTTTACTTTTCATAAAGCTCTAGAAAATTCTATAAGATTTTAGCTTCTTTAATTCATGATAACGACTATAATAAAGCCGAAGAAATAATATCACTGCCTGCAATATGTTGTACTTTTTCAGGAAACTTGGCGGTCGTGCGCCATAATTGGCGTACCTCCAAATTAAATACCAAGCTATTTGATCTTAAACTAGGGGCCACTGAAAATCTATTGAAGACTCGATATTAGTGTAAAATATCGCGAACCTTATTGTTCCACTGCCAACTGGTAATGGTTGCGCATAAGTTTTGTTAAAAAAATATACTTACTATTTCAAAATTAATTATTATTTTGGAATAATTTTTATTGTACATTAATATATATTCTTATTAGATTTACACCAATACTTCGCTTTGCGGCGTTTCGTTTTACGTTTTTTTCGAAGTTGCGTCGCTGCTTAATTGGTACTAAATTTCACTGTGCGTCGTTAGATTTTCGTGGTTGCGTTGTTTTGGGTTCGAGTCTTTAATTTTTTTTCTAAAAGATGACAATACTTATGTTTCTAATTGCGCCATGCCATCAAAACTCGGGGATTCTCTTTGTAACTAAAAATTAACGCAATTTGAATACAGTTTTATTTTCACTTTGTTTTGCTAATTTTAGAGTTCAGTTTCAATTACGTGGTGTGTTGTATTTTTTTTAAAAAAGAATTCTAAATTTATATAAATTTTAACGTGTTGTTTCTGATTACTAAAAAAGTTAATATTATTCCAATTTATTTATTGACAGAGTTATTTTATATTTGTTTTTTAAATGTTTACTTTGTTAAATTTTATTTTTAAAAAGTAGTATTTTCGTGATCCTGGAACCTATCTTCGATCGTTACATGTTTTGCTATAGAAAATCTTAATTCACTTTGCGGCGTTTCAATTTGCGTCGTGTTTTTTTGGAACATAACCACGACACAAATTGAGGTATTGGTGTATATGTCTTTCTCTAGTTATCTTCTTTGCTCTCGTTCACTTCTATTCTTCTATCATAGCTTATAAAATTCAAGAGTTTTTATCATCATAACAGTCGATAGACGTTCACTGGAATAAATTGTGAAGGATGAGAGAGAGAGGGTGAAGATAATAAAAAATAAAAGTTGATGAAAACCTTATTGAAAACTTTCCTATAAATAAGGTGAACTAGAGTTACCCCAATAACAAGGACCTTTAAAAGTCTACTGCAAGGTCTGACACTATCTGCAATCCGCGACATCCAGCGTCTTTGACTCACACATGGATGTTATTATAATTTATACACCGAAAATTATTAAATTTAATTTAAAAATAACAACTGTTGAGTTTCTAGCCTGCTCTTATTAGATCCACATACCGGTGGTAGCTTAATACTTCTAAATTTAAAATAATTGACAATGCGAAGTGCATGTAAATGCTTACGCAAATAAAGATATATTTAATTATATATTTCTAAATTGTGGAGAGGTGTGTGTATTAGGTTATATATGGAAAAAAAGAATTAAAAGAGTACAAAAGAAATTGTGATTTATAGAAGAGGAAAATTATATCTAAGAAATGATTGAAAAAAATTTACTAATTGAGAAATAAAGTCCCTGTCTCTCCCAAGATGGGAATGTTCTAGAGATCTTCAATGAGAGAGGCTATAAATTATGGAATCAATGACCCATGTCGTTGTTTTCAGCTGAGTTTTTTTTTCCTCTCGTCTTGCCTATGTTGTTGTAGGACAGAGTTTGACATTGTTTTTTTTGTTTCTGTACAATTCTATCATTCTTCGTATGATCTATCTTTCCTCTTCTTTCATACTACAATTTTATCATTCCTTTTAATACTAAATTCCGTTCATTCATCGCCTCACTACCTTCGCTTCGTTCCTTAAATACTCGTATCACAGATCCGGGTTATATGACATTTTTTAAACTTAATTTATATTTATTTTGTGCTATTTTATATTCCTGTTTAATATGCTAATTTATTTACTACTTTTCTTTACTTTTTTTCTAGTTGTTTTAATTCTAGTTTTATTTTTATTTTAGCTGAGTTACTTAGAGGTTGAGGTTAAGCGACTTCTGAGTTTTGTCATCCTCCTTCTACTTTTTAGCCGATAGAAGCCTACTGCAAGGAATAGCACCTTCCCTGCGCAAAAGATCATAACGATGACCTTTCATCGTCTTCTCAATTATCTTTAAATGCCAAAAAGTCTGTGCGTTCTATTACTTGATGGGTGCACTAATTGGTTATTGTATATTCTAATCAAGGTTTTAAACCTATAGCAGTCTGTGTTTGGCACTAATCGGTGTAACATAACTCCTGAAGATGCCCCGTGGAGGGGTGAAACACGTGTTAAGTAATTTAACGGTGGTAGTTGTGTAATTCGCATTGTTTGCCACATGCGCATTTATCAGCGGGCGGGCGGGCGGTGCACTTTGTTGCACAACTACCACTGCATGTGCGGACGTGGCTAAATATTGGTCCTTTTCTTACTTAGGATGGACTTCCGCAAAGTAACGCCTGATTCCATCAACATTACATTTGACATGAAACTAAGTGTGTAATTTTATCTATATATATGTTATAAATCTTAACCATTGCAATATTGATATTTTTTTATTTATTTTTAACGTAATTTATATCGTCACAAATAATAAAAATAGATATTTAAATGAAAAGCCTTATATTTATATTTGTAAATAAAAACTTTTATATATAAACACCCGATAAAATGCATTTTAATCTATAAAATTGTTAAAATGAATGCATTTCATTTTATCAATATCTAACTTATTTTCTTTACTTATATAACTTGGCTTCAAGACGTCAATTACGATGTACATTTTATCTCAGAAGAATAGACAGATTGATGAGAAAGCGTATTATTTGCGAAAGAAAAGTAAGGTGAAAGATTAATATTAGAAAGGAAACGCCCTTTTATATTTATACACTGGAATAACATGTACTTTGAACTCTCTATAAATAATGGGGTGTTAATACATTGCCTTTTACTTTTATGCTTTGAGTTACCGCATATTCAACAGTCGAATGACGAAACATTTTTTCATAAAATATTTCTCTGCGCATCAAAAAGGTGAGCAACCATATTTATTAGAACTATCGGATTATTTTGGTTATAGAATAAGATATAAAAAAGAAACATCGTCTCGGTGGTTAGCCAAGAGGGAGGACGCCAGATCTTTCTGCAATAATAAATAAATGATAGTATTTATGGTGGCCATGTTAACTATTAGGAACTGTTGTCCGAGGTATACTTTCGAATTCCTGCAGCAAGAACTGACTTACTGCCTTTTATTACTGTTTATCTCCAATAAAGTAAAGTAAAGTAAAGTAAAGTAAAGTAAAGTAAAGTAAAGTAAAGTAAAGTAAAGTAAAGTAAAGTAAAGTAAAGTAAAGTAAAGTAAAGTAAAGTAAAGTAAAGTAAAGTAAAGTAAAGTAAAGTAAAGTAAAGTAAAGTAAAGTAAAGTAAAGTAAAGTAAAGTAAAGTAAAGTAAAGTAAAGTAAAGTAAAGTAAAGTAAAGTAAAGTAAAGTAAAGTAAAGTAAAGTAAAGTAAAGTAATACTATAGAAGGATAATCGAAACAGTAATAAAACGTAAGTTAATAGAAGAGAATATTACGAAAGTAAAGAATAAATAAATCATGGAAACAAAATATCACTTAAATAAATGTAAAAAATTTTAAATAGATCAAGAATAAAAATTTAGAATTATAACAGTATTCTTGAGGGATGGCGGAGGAATAGAAATGATATCTGATAGATAACAAAGTATAAAAAGAAATAGGAGAGAGTGAGAAGAACAACAGAGGAATGAACAAAACTTTTTAAGAAGGATAAAAGAGCATGCAAATGTCAAAAAGTTGTGAAAAATTTATGTCACTGCTTACCCAAGGCATGGTCATGATGAATCCCAAATAAGAGCCTTATAAAATGTCTACAACCGATTTAAGTTATCAGTGATTTTAGTCTTTAATCCCTGTTTAGTAAAGTTTTTATTTGTTTTTTCATTGTTTGACTATAAATCATTATATGTTCTCAGTGAGATAATTATAAGGTAACAACTGTAACTAATTTTATATTTCTAAGCTTCTAAGCTTGTACTTTCTTACTGCCTTTTGTTACTGTTTATTTCCAATAAAGTAAATAGATAGCTTACAATATGGTTTCTCTTAAGGCTTTGATTTCGATACGAAGTTAAATAAGATCCGTAGAGAAGCGTAAATAACTGACATAGACGCGGATTAGCAAGTTGAAACGATAGCAAGGCAGGCAGGCTTTATTGCACGTAGAATAGATGACCTCTATGACTTTAAACTTAACGCTAGACGATAATACTTTATGTAGACTGCTTTTAACGTGTCTTATTGGAAATGTTTTGGGGCCCCGTATGTCCATGTAGTCTGTATGTTTTTTTTTCTTCTAGTTAGGTCCTCTCGTACCCCTAAATAGTTTGGGATAGGGATTTTTTTTATTTTAATTAATTGTTTCACATATATTATTTCATTTTCTCGTTCTTCTATCATGCAGTGGCGTACCTAAGGGGGGGCGGTGGGTGCGGTCCGCACCGGGCGGCACTTACCTTGGGGCGGCATTTTTTAAATTTACTTAAAGTTGTAAAAAGCAACATATTCATTTCATATTTATTTTCTTTCTTGAATAATAAATTAAAATTCTGTTCCCAACATTGTAATTTTGTTAAGAATTTTTTTAACAATTTCAATCAGTGTCGGTAGTTGCGAAAGAAGCTTCTCAAAATTGAAGTTGATAAAAAATTATCTTCGTTCTACAATGAGTCAATTAAGACCAAAAACTCTTGTAATATTGCCAATAGAACAAGAAATTACAAATAATTTTAATTTTGAGAGCATTATACACGATTTTTCTAGTATGAAAGCTAGAAAGAAGAGTAGATATTATATAAATATTTTTACGAGTGCATACACATATGTCTAAAAAAATTTACTCTGTGTATTAATTAATATTGATAAAATAACTTAATAATTTATTTATGTGTATTAATTTATAAAAACCACCATTTGATTGACTTATAATAGAAGGGGCGGCAAACTGGAGATCGCCCCGGGCGGCAAAAGTTCTTGGTACACCACTGCTATCATGTGTCTTAAGATCTTTTATTATTTTCCTTACTACATTTCATCTGTCTTAACCTTTCATTACATTTTCTTTCTTTTTCAATGCCTTTTACTCATCACCTCATTCCTTAGGTTTTATAATATTAAATTATATTTTATTTTACAGAATTTTATCAATGTATATGTTACTATTATTTACAATTATTTTTGTTTTGTTTATATTTTTAACTCTTATTTCTTTTTATTATTTGTGTTACAATTTTTTTACATAGCCTAAGGAAGAAAAGAGAAGGAGGTCGCATCTTATCGTTCTCAATTAGCGTGGCTATTGTTATTTTTTTTTGTTAGTCGTGGTTGATCTTAGTACCTAACCGGCATTCGGAGTCGACTCGAAGTCCTCCGAATGTGGGACAGTGGGCTACCAGGTAGACCACGGTCTGGTCCACGCCCGGTTCACAGAATCACGAGAGGTCCTCCTTGACTAATGTATATGTAATACCCACGGAAATTGTTAATTGTAAATAATTTAATTTTAAAAATACATTTCTTCGCAATGTTCAATTTCCACAACGCAAAGTTTTCAAATAGTCAATAATAATTTGGAACATTTCAAGGATATTTGTGGCAGTTTATGACATCAAAGATCCAACAAATTAACTTAGAAATTTTCGACAGTCGAATGACATTTACAAGGGTTGGACATCAAAGTCACTGAGAGACGTAACGGAAAATAGCTCTAAAAATACAACTGAATTTCGATAATCGTGGACGATACAGTAGCAAAGAAATGAACCAACTACACCAGTTAATATTAATTTTATGTTATCAGGGCTATATAGCTTGCTTAAACTTAAAGATAGATATCCTGTATCCAATACGAAGCGCTTGTATATATTGACAGATGTTACAAAATCTGATGAATTTGCTACGGCGATTAATCGCTGAATTAGTTGTGGTGTTTTAATTTCTTAAGTAAAAAAAGTCTTTTTTTCGCCAGAAATTATTAACTTATCATTCTATCCAAGAATACTATACTAATGTTAATGTGTGGAAATAAATCTTGGTGCTCAGGAAGCTAATTATTGTCATGAATTCATTTTTAAAATATATTTGAAAATCTTATAGATTCAGACGTTACTTTGCGGAAGTTCATTCTAAGTAAGAAAGGGAATAATATATAGTTACTTCCGCTATGCAGCAGTAGTCGTGCAATTAAGTGCACCGCCCGCCAGCCCGCTGATAAATGCGTTTGCGGCAAACAATGCGAATTACAAAACTACCACCGTTAACCCTTTCACGACCACGGGGACGCCGGTGTCCCAAGCAAAAATCATGGATTAATTAAATATTTACGTAACCATTGTAAATTATTTTTTTGTTTTAATATTTCGGAAAGTACCTTTTTATTATTTTTTACTAGCAATATAGGATAACTAACACCGTTTGTTGTTTATCGTCATCGGAACGTTAGAGTTCTTTTGGCGCGAATGATCTGCTGTTTGGAATAAATAATTGATATTGTAAAAGTGCTTTTCAAGTTTTTACAGTGTCAAATTATCATTACCTGGTAAATAAATTGTTATTCTAAATATTCAGTAGTAATGTATTTATGTTGTATTCTGTGATAAATCGTTATAAAGATTATGGGACACGGATGTCCCTGTCGGCGTAAAGGGATACTTTTTCTACGGAATTTCTTAACTTTTGGCCTGGTGATATACCAAAATGCTATCATTTCTTTACTCATATTTTTCTCAGAATATGTTTCGTAAGGGACGTGGAGTTTTTGAACTTCGAAAAAATAAAATTCTTCAAATTTTTGTGGGCGACAATAGCGATGAGGAAGATGACTTAGTGCTTGATGACGAAGACCAAAGACTTCTAGTACAGGATGATGACCAAGGGGTATTTGATGTCGAGGTTGAAGAAACATCGACTCTTCAACGGCAAGAATCACCTGAACCTTCAACGTTTCAAAAAAACAATCCATCTAATCACTAACCAATCATCTAACAACAGGAATTGTTTCGCCGATTACCACAAATAACTTGCCCTATTATATTTATATTATTCATAAACTAGTAAAAAAAAGTACACTAAGTAACAAATGTACATTATTTACAACAAAACAGGCTTACCAACAAGTAAACCAAAATTTAGAGTTTAAGTAGAAAGTAACCCTTAGCGACCATAGGGACATATTTGTCCCATAAATTTCCAACAAAAATGTAAAACTTTTTTGAATTTTTAGTATAAATTATGTTTTTAGGATGCCTATTAATTCATTACATCTAGCTAAATTAATTAAATAAGGTACCGTAACCTTATGGTCCTGAAAGGGTTAATTCACTCAACATGTGTTTCATCCCTCCACGGGGCATCCTCAGGAGTAATGTTACGATCAGTGCCAAACATCGAGTCTGGTGGGCTTCATTGCACGACTACTGCTGCATAGCGGAAGTAGCTATATATTAGTCCCTTGCTTATAAATTTGAAAAGTACAACTGTTGACTTTCTCGCCGGCTCATCTCGGCAGAAATACCTTCCAAGTAACGCTACTAATATTTTATGTTGATGACAACCTATTTGAATAGATAGAATATAAATAAATAAATGAATAGTTAAACCAATTAAATAAATAATCACTAATTCTATGATATATAATAATAATTAAGTTAATGTAAAATGGTAAATAAATATATACTAGGTAAATAAATGAGTTAACAAAACCTGTGGTATTTAGGAACGAGGTGAAGGAAGTGAGTGAATGAATGAATGTTAGATAAGAAAGATATAAATTGTAGAATATAAGTAGAAGAAAGATATATCATGTGAAGAATGATAGGAGAGTATGGAAATAAAAAAAGAAAGTGAAAAAATATTAATAGTTAAAAAACGAACCTGCCCTACCTAAAGATAGGGGTACCAGAGGCCTCTGATATCGGCCATTAAATAATAATAAAAAACCTATTTGAATAAAGAATATTTTGATTTTGATTTAAAAAAAAAATATCACACGATTTAGCTCTATATTCATCAAATTTATACACTCAAAAGCCTTGTATATAAAAACGATGTCATAAGAAATCATATTTAACCAATCGATTGAATAAAAAAATCAATTTATTTATTTACGTTATTGGAGATAAACAGTAACAAAAAGTAGTAAGAAAATACAAACTAGAAGGATAGATATATAAAATTAGTTACAATTGCTACCTTATAACTATCTCACTGAAAACATTTAATTATTTATGGTCAAACAATGACAGAACAAGTAAAAACATTTATAAACAGGTGTCAAATATTATGGTTTATAAACTTATATTATGTTTGTTTATATATCTATATCATATATTTATATTATGGTTTAAGTTGTATTGTGTGTACCCAATAATTTCGAACGAAATTGTCTTTTAAAAAACAAGAGAGCACGAAAATATATCAATATCACTAATATATTAATTTATTATTTATAATTTAAAAAATTGATGCTAAATATAAAAATCGAAATGTATCTATCTATTAATAGGAGTTTTAAAACATATAGATCGCAACTATGTTTGATAAACATAATTTTGGACAACATTTTTTTATAAAATAGTTTTTAATATTTGAAATAAAGTATCTTAGATCGATGATTAACTTCGACCTTAATAAAGATATAGCGGAACTCGTGTTTTCCCCGTCGAGCACGTACGAGGCGAGAAAAAGAATATTTTCTTAACGTATAGCTTTGTAAATCTACTTAATCTAACGCAGAATTTATTACACCAACGTCGCTCGAGCGGAACGAGGATAACTATAACAAAGTAATCTTACGTAACCCACGAAGCGTTAAACCTGTGGGAGAACTAATAATAATTTGGCTCCGGTCGACATCTACTACATACGTTACATCGTCGTAGTTTGCGATTAGACATAATTCTGTGTGATTCTCATCTATTTTTTTTAATTAACGCTACATAAGGTAAGGGCACTAGTAGTTGACTATGTACTAGTAGTTGACCGTTTTGTATGAAATTTTAATTAATAAGCGATGTGTTTATCGTATCTAATTAAAAAATTAATTTGTAAGTAGCTGCTCTCATCTATTTACAACTGCGGAAAGCTCAGAACTAAAGCGCATTGTGTGTAGCAGGAGCCGATGGTTGTTTTTGACAGGGTTCAACTGTGAGGCACGTTTCTTGATTTCGTGACTGAATATTATATTTTTTCTATGTGAAAATTAAAATTTTAAGTTTTGACATATGTGTGGTCTTATTTACCATAAAAGTAGGTTTTTATTCATATGGTCAACTACTGATGCTAAATACGGTCAATTACTAATTTTTTTCAGATTTTGATTGGTCAACTACTGAAGCAAACACTTAATATGAATCAAACAAAAATTTAAGTGTTTACGATTCGTTAAATTGAAAGACTTCTTAGCAAAACTTAATCTAAAGGGTATAAGAATTTCCTTTAAGCACCCACTGATATTCTAAAATTTGAATGTATGTGGTCAATAAAAAAACATTTTAGCAGCGCTCTTAAGTGGTCAACTACTGGTGCCGTTACCTTAAATTGTAGTTAAAATGTAATTTTATATCGTTGTCGTTATTTTATACGTACAATGGGGGTATATACTACAATCGCTACACTCGGCAGACGGGATTTCGATCATGGTTTCTTACGTAGAGGGCGTTACTGTCGATCCTTTTGAAACTTATTTTTAGAACAATAGCATTGCTATGTAATTAGTCCACAAATTTTGTATTATATAACATTGTATCCTGGCGATTGAACCTTCGACCTATGATTGTATGCCTCAGTTCTCTACCGGGCAACCACAGCTTTAGTTTTATATAATAGTAAGTAATAAGTAAACTCAAAGTTGTTAAACAAGCCACGGTTTAAGTTTAAGTTTTCTTCGTGTCCTCAAAATGCAATCATCTCTATGGGGAGTCAGGGTGATGAATACAATGCACTCTACAATCTTGGTGGTTGTGTGGTGATGGTTTTTAGATTCATTTATGAATAGACAGTACAATAGTAAGAGAGAGTTGAATAAGAGAGATTAATCGATGGTGACGAAAGGTTCTCGAGTGGTGACTACATGCCAGTAGACGTGACGTGGGTAGATCCCCTACTTGGTAGAACCTACTGGGTGCAGGCAGAGCATGACTGATCATCGTGGTGATCTTTGGGGTAAGTCTAAGCCTTGGATGTCCATCAGCTAAAAAGAAGAAAAAGATCATTGGATTCATTGTATCTCATGTCTTGCTATGTGTGGAGCAGGGACGATACAAACCGGTAAGTTATCTTTTAATTTTATACTTTTATTTCACACTCTTCTTTCACATCTCAGAACCTTTTTTATTACAATTTCCTTCCATCTATCACAATCTCCTTTTACCTCCCTTCCCTCATTTTCGTTCCTAGACTACAATATTAAATTATTGCAGTTTTGACTGAATTTTTAGATTTTATTTACATTTTACTATTTATTGTAATTTATAATTTCTGGTTTTATTTTAATACATTTTTATCTGTTTTAGTATCTTTTCTTATTTAGTTAATCTATATTGCTATATTCATGACAAGCTTGGGATCTTGCTAGACTCTTTTTTACTTACTTCTGAGTCTTATTCTCTTCTTTTGTATATTGTACTACTTTTATGGAGAATTCTAGGAATCTAGGAATATAAGGCAGCTTTTGTCGTCGACCATGATGACTGATGCTTTTTATTTTGATGTTATATCCTTTATGCAATTTGTAAAGTATATATTCGTACGCTTTTTTTATTTTTAACACAATAAGCCAAGTAGGAATAATGCTTTCTTTTGTTTAACATAAAGTGCTTTGTGTTGGACGTGATTAAAATGATATATTGATCTAACATCTCAAGTCAAGGTTTCTCAGGGAGACTTCCAGTATTGTTTTACCCAAAACGACTTCTGTTATGATTATTAATTGTACTTCTAGACTAAAATTTTCATTTAGCTCTTTGATAAATTTCCATGCCGATATCTTCAGATATCAAAACTGAACAAATGTATCCAAAACATCTTTCGATTATATTTAAATTCAGTCTGAAAATCCTCGGAGACGGATGTAGATAAACGACTTGAAATCCTTAACTCTTTTAGTGCAGTCTTCGGATGCGTCTCAGTGTATAAGATTAATCGATTTTCCGTGCGATTGTATCGAGAGACTTCCATCAATGGAATATTTTAAAAGTAGAAAATTCTTTTCGCATTTTAAGTATTGTAATTGGAATCAATATCAAAAAAGTACAGTCCGATGGATAAGGTTTATTTCAAAATTTTTTTTTGCAATTTTTAAGTAACTAGCTGTATACGAGAAAGATGCCTGAAGCACAACTCGTTAGAAACTAGAATCAAATTTATCTACTGTAAAAAATATAACTTCAGCTGCAACACGTCTACTGCTGAACAAAAGTATTTTTGTATACTCTCAACGAAAATAGATTGCCGTGCTTCTAATATCAGTTTAAAGATCTTGATTCGGTGGAACAACTGTTCAACTCATAGGTCATGAGTTACTTTCCAAGAAACATCTCAGACTTGAACACCGCCATGGAATAACCAATCTGTCAATTTTTAAAATCATTCCTTTTGAATGCGCTACTGAACTTTACTTTATCCCACAATTTCTTTAGAGTACGAGTAAGAAATAATTCATGAAGCAGAGGGTGGTTAAGGGCATATGTACGTACAAATACGTACATTACTATATTCATATACATACATACAAGAATATATTCCGTTCAAAAATATGTAGTCCTGCCCAGTCTGTTTTGCTTATTCCTCTCAAGTCTGCGAGATTATCAGAACACTGAGTGGACGATATGTAAACCTACCCACGTTTAAAAAAATATTTGCATCGGATTTAGAGAGAATCAGACAGTGTATTTTTTTCCTGGAACTGAACCCAAGACCTAAATTTGTTCTATGATCTTTATTATATTGATTTCACTGATAAGCATTGCTATATTATATAATAAATATACAATAAATGTCTAAAGATAAAAAATCTATTTAATTATTTTTTTTCGCTTACCCAATTTACAGTACAATACTCGCCGTCTCTATTTTCATGTTCAAATATTAACGGCTGACCTGGAATTTCAAAAAATAAAAGAAATGTCTACGTTAATTATGAAATGGTTTTCTTTGTTCAAAAGTTTATTGTTCTTTTGAAAAATGTAAACTAAATGTCTACAATATCTGTCGACTCTTATAAACAGGTAATTATTATTAACATTTATTTAATATCTTTGTTAACATAATAAATGCTTTTAAACAAAATGCCTGTAATTGTATCTAAAAATATTTTTTGCTGTAACTTCGGTAGACTTCGATAGATGGCGCTATCGGTCGATTACCACGCGCTCTGGTTTGAGAAGGTAGTCGAAAATAAATCAATTGAATGAGAACCTTTTAGAAGCATGACTTTTATTTAGTAAATGACAGATGAGATACCGGGAATATAACACGGTATTTTGGCAATAAAAATACGTATTTGACAGTAAAATGACACAAGTGTAAGTTTGCCGAAATTTTACTAACACTGATTTACTTTTTATAATATTTTTATATGTTTCAATATATAATTGAATGAGTGTTAATTTTTATATATATTAATATTTTTGGTAACCAACATCATAATATTAAAAAGCAATTTATTAATGTAATTACTTAAATTATTTTTTATTTTATACTGTATTCTTCTTTCTTTACTACTGCCTAAATCGTCTCTACTTTATTTTTACTATTCCTAAAATCTTCAATTATTTCTTTGAAAAAAATATGAAATCATAAATATGTTCATTTTTGAAGATGTTTGAACCTTTTTTGGTTGATATTGCGAATAACACACACACACATATACACATATGTATTTATATATATTTATATATATATATATATACATATACATTTTTTTTTGTAAATTCTTTATTTATTCTTCCCAACCTATTTCATCCCTTTCCAAGTCATCATCATTCGATAAAATGCACTTTTGCCAAGGCTTTTTTTAGTACTCGAAATAGTCGGAATAGTCTTTTTCCGGTATACCCTACAAGACTAAGTTAGAAAAGTTAAACGATTTTCATATAAAAAACATCCTTAAAATAGTTTGAGCTGGGCCAAATTCTAACTTTAAAGGAACAGATGTTAGAATAATGTTATAGAAAATCGTACCAAACTGGGAAAAATTATCTACCATCCTTCTGGGAGTTTATAATGACAATTTCACTTAACTTTTTGATCACAGTATATACGCAGACAGTGTGATTAAAAAGTAAGGTGAATTTTTCTTATAAAATATATTAAAAATATGATAGTAATCATTGACGATTCCTTTAAAATGTATATAATATATATATATATATATATATATATATATATATATATATATATATATATATATATATATATAGGTGTGTGTGTGTGTTCGCTAATAAATAATAAAGTTTTAAAGGAATTGTCAATTGATTACTATCATGTATATATTTGCATTATCCCTTACAGAATAACTATGTTGTATATGATACTGTGGAAATCATTTATTGACATAAAATAGACAAATATATATTTATCATTAATAAAATATATATTATCAAGTGAATAATTACGTTCAAATCAATTTAATATTGCAAAAATCTACAAAATGAAACAAATTAATATTGCACTATAGAAACATCTACAAAATACAATTAATAAATATTTATTTGTAGGCAATGGATGTTGTACAATATACGAATGTTGCCACCGACAAACCGCGGCGTTGTTATCATAATATAAGCGCGGTGTATATATTCAAAATGTCTTTATGCATGATGGATTCTACCAGTCGAGGTTTCCCGCAAGTGATTGATTGCCTCGATCAATGTGTCACTGTCATTTTTCATCCTATCTGATCCTAAAGCCGCTTAAAGAGGGCAATTACAAAAAACAAATATCGAGTACAGCTGACTCATTCCGTATTGTCCGATGTGATTTTTTTTAAATTACACTCAAATCGTGACATCACTGTTTTACTAACGATAGAAATATGTAGCATACATATTGCCGTGATGATATTTAAATTATTTTTCACAAAGGCAATAACGATTCTATTTTTTTTTAAGAAAATAATGTTTATTGTACAACAACTAAGTTCTCCCATATTACTGAGTCTTAAAATATCCAAATGCAACCAATAAGGTAAAAAGTTAATGAGATAATAAGAGAAATATTAAACCCATCTTTGCTGGGCAACGATGGGCTATATCTGACTTGGTACTACTAAAACTTCTAAGCCCGTCTAGGAAGGAAAAGAATCTGCCCTTTTTTTTCAAGGTATAGAGCTCCCGAACCTTACGCACGTTCTTTCTTGGCATCTGCTTAACGAAGTCAACAGACTCTCCCAAGTCATTTAGAGAAAAAAAAGACAAAGAGAGTAATTACTGCGAATTTTATGACTTTCTCGCCAATCATACTAGCCGCGGAAAGTAATTACCAACTTCCCCACCACATTCGCGATGACACCCACATTTGACGAAGGTAGGATGAACAGTGCATTGCTATTTTAACAATTTTCTAACGCAGATCCTTCGCTGCGTAATCGTAAAGGCTTTGGGCTCTATGGAAAATCTTATCTCCCCATCAAACCACTCTACGTGGACACTCTACACTTCGTTTGCCTGTTCATGGTTTCACTTCAAAACTGTAATGTCTCAACGACATGTTGACTGTACTTTCATGGGCGGCTGGCGTACATAGTTGGCATACACGAAATACCACCCCGCCTCCCGCAACCCCGAGATCTCTCCCACCAGCGTGCAGGTTCAATTAGGAACCCGGGTACCGTAACCAAGCTCTCTCTCGAATACAGGACCACGTAACATAGTATAGTTAGTTTCTATTTGTTGTAATAGGGTGACCGGATAAAGCTGTAAAAGCTCCGGGGCTAGCAGGATTAACACGAATGGAAACAATACTAAATCTAGCAGTAGACGCATTATAGCTGAAATGATAATTATGATCTGTGGCCATCAAACCCAATGCGACGCTTTACTAAAGGGATAAAACATTAAATCGATACTAGTATAATAATACATAAATACAAATAAAAAATAACAGCGAAATCTATAAAGATTTAATATGATAATAAAATTTATTATATAATGTTTGGTAGAGGGAAATAACATTTATTATTTATTACATTCGTATTAATTATTGCATCAATTAGGGAGATCGGAAAGTAATGTCGTTTCTGCTCATGTCGATATTTGATTGTCAATTGGTAGTTTATTACGTACTTGGAACACGTTGTGTAGTAAATAGCAAAAGGTTGATAACGAAGGTGAATATATTGTTGATCAGAAATAAAAACTTGTTAAAATTGTATTGTGTGAATTCAACTTAAGAAAGTGACATTATTTTCCGGTCCTCCTAATAGTTTTTTAGTTAGTGTTGTTACTTAGTCGTATTTCCATTTGTATTTAAAGTCATTAAACATTTTTGTTTACTTTGTGGCGTGCATATTGCGCGCCACTCAAACACCAAGCTCTTACCCACGTGACCGTCAATCGCATGGCGGCGGCGGCAGTGAAACAGATACATGACAGATGGCGCCACAGTAGACGCAACGAAAATCTGCATCGCGCTGTTGAGAGTCTCCGCGCTCATTATACGGGCTAGCGGAGGTGCGGTCAACGAAGAGGAAGAAGCAACTGAAGATCAAGAAGCAACCGACGAACTACCGAAGCACAAGAAGCTACCGAAGAACAAGAAGCTACCGTACCACGACCACTCCTACAACTTTATCTTTCTGCGTGTTTCTTTTTGAAGATAGACTCACATAGCTACAGTCCACTGTATATGTACAAAGCGCTTCTGTGGAATACGAATGGAGGTTTAATAATTACATAATGTTAATTTAAACGAGATACTAATTAATTATATAGGTAACATTTGAGTTTTGACTAATTATGTGCCTATAGAGTTTTCACCGGAATTTTCCTCAAAAGATATTCCGCTATGCTTTTCAAAGCATGTCAATGTAAATCATCACAAAGAAGGCGTTCTAGGCTTTCATGTAAACTTTTGTGATTAACTCGTTCGCTTTCACCTACCTCCCGGTAACTGGTTTCGTGAAATTTCAATTAACGTGATTTTCATGAGTTGAAAGCGTATGAAATTTGTTTTGTTCAATTCTGTGATAATGTCTGCGGTGTCGATCTTTGATGCTGAAAATTTTGTTTCGACTCTAATTATTAAGAAATTTTAATATTATATATAATATGTTGCTACTAAACTAAATATAATATTTATTCCGAAGACATTTTATAGCAGCTGGCTGCTTTTATTGGCCCCCGCTATTGGGAAATTCTCGTTCCACTCCCTATTTTTGTTGGGAACAGGGATTTACTTTCTTTATTAAATTTTACACTTCCTTTTTTTATTTTCATACTCTTCTTTCATTCGTCACAATCGTAGAGATTTATCAATGATTTATTTTTATTGGCCTCTGCTATTGGATTCCTTTCGTTCCACCCCCTATTTTGTTGGGAACAGGGATTTACTTTCTTTATTAAATTTTTCACTTCTGTTTTATTATTTTCATACTCTTCTTCCATTCTTCACAATCTCTATCATTCTGTTCTTTCATTACATAATTCTGTAAATTTTCTCTTTTGCTCTAATATCCTTTTGTCAATTCTCAATTACTGCAGGTAAGAAAAGGACCAATATTTAGCCACTTCCGCACATGCAGTGGTAGTCGTGCAATAATATGCACCGCCCGCCAGCCCGCTGATAAATGCGTACGCGGCATCGAGGCAATGCGAATCACACAACCGCCACCGCCAAATTACTCAACACGTGTTTCACCCCTCCACGGGGCATCTTCAGGAGTTATGTTACACCGATTAGTGCCAAACTCAGAGAGACTCTAAATATTGGTCCTTTTCTTACTTAGGATGGACTTCCGCGAGGTAACGCCTGATTCTATTAAATATCAATTACTGCAGTTTAGTTTATTTATACAATTAATATACATCGCAGTTTTTTTTTTAGTTCTTTTTACATCTTATACCTATATATCACAGTTCTCTTATTTTCAATATCAGTATTTAGTTATTTAATTATATCTTATATCTATAATATCCTTTCATCCATCCGCAATTACTTCAGTTTAGTTTATTTATATATCTTATGTCAGTTTACCATTTAGATGCAAAGATAAATTTAATAACATACGTAAAATAAATAAATGTGATAAAAGAGAAGAGAAAAGAAATCAAAGGGACAATAAAAATGACAAAGAAGATAAAACAGCTAATATAAATATACTAATAGATACAGCGACTCAAGCAATAGCTTTTGAACCGACTCTTTTAATGCGCAACGATTCCTGATCATCCTAATATCGAGGGGGAGTGCGTTCCAGAGAAGAATATGTTGTATTGCGAAAAAGTCAGTAGACCCGGTATTATGGGGGGGACATTTTAGTAGACAATTACTAAAGGAATGATGTTTTGTGACTGACTACGAACTGGAATTGAGATGACGATGTGTTTGACTAACATTTCAGTGTGTCCCATAAATCAACGCCAATACGTATTTAAATGATAGAGAAAGTAAATGTGCCAGGAAAATAAATATTAATTATATTCATCATGAATTATCTTTACTTTTATTTAACTATAAGTATACTTTTAAAAGGGCACAAACTTTAATATATGTGTATGTAATTAGATCAAAAAAATTAAATAAAAAACTTTTTATACGACATTTTGAACATGAGAGAAAAGACATTACGTAATTATTTTTTATATAAATAATGAAGTAACAATACGGTTTGAAACGTGACTAACTATCTCTGATTGCGACTAAACCGACAATCCTTTGAAACGAGTTCAGAAACAAAGGTTTACTTTTAAAAAAATAGTTTTTGTGAAACTCGTATAAAGGTACGTACACATTGCAGTAAACCCATTGATCCCGATCGGTGAGCACAAATTGGATGCTGGAACAAGTCCAAACCTAACAAAGTGTTTGGTTGCATTCAAGGCGCATAAGCGGGTGCCTTAATCAAAGAGAACCTATGCATTTAAGATACTGGAAAGGATTAAGCGCCTTCGTTTTAATGAAGCAATTAGTTTCTATCTCTATTTTTGTCTCGGGTACCCAAAGCATGTATAGCAAGTTATCTATTTAAGAAAAAAATAAAATAAAAATTCAAATTCGAAATTTAAAATATCTTTATTCGTATAAGCATTTAATTTATTTAACATTATATGTAGGAAGCTATCAATGGCTTGGTACACTGATCTGTTGAGAAAAGTCGGCCAGAAACTCAAATGTATGATAATATCAATCATGTAAATGATTCAACAAACCAATATTAATAACTTACTTATATACTTTTAATTTTAGATTTAATAATAAGAAACTATTATATATGTGAATACACATATTCATAAAGGAAATATTATCCTTTTTGAATACAAAATTTAGGCGTTACGAGTTTATTTTTATTTGCTTTATTTAACATGTGTCTGTCAATATTTTTAATATAAGATTTTCATAGTAGTTCAACTAGCTATGGAAAGCTATGTTCGTGATTTCTCAATGAGTTCGAATTAGAAATGAGGAGTCCCGTTGACGATCTAAAGTAACTGACAAGTTTTAATAATTAAAAACAAAAAGTAAACATAAGAAAGGGTTAAAAGTATAATAACTTTAAGTATAAAAGTACAGATAAAAAAGTAATAAATTTGATGAAACAGGAAAGAAATAAAGTTGTTATCTTCGAGTACACAGTTAAGATAGAATACGAAAAGTGTAAGATATACGACTCGAATAAATTCAACAATGCCATGCCCGGTATAGATTTTTGGTTAGTCACTTTGTAAATCGAACATTGGTCACGGGTTCAATAAACAACTTAAAAACTGAAGGTTATTTTTGGAAATGATATTTCTTTTTGATATTAATTATAAAAAGCATCATAACATATAAGTATATCGAACCAGAAATTTGGAGACAACGTAGCTCAAAAATTGGATTGTCTGAAGTGGTTAGGGCGTGGCAAACCACTCGTGCAACCTATGGCCGTTGGGCTTGAAAGTTTCTCCAGCGGCGACCGTGAACCGGTAGACGTGGCGTGGGTACACTGCCCACTAGGTGGACAAACGACATAGTTCAGGTCGCAGGACCGCCACCCAAAAAGACCAAGGCGAGCTCCCATCAAGAAGGTCACACATAAGGTGACAAGACACGCCCAACCAAGAGGGCGCACCGAATAGCAACTACCAGGAGGTAAGAAGAACATCATCAATAACACCGACGCCGACGCGGACTCCAACACCACTATCGAAGGAGAAAAGCAGCAGCAGTAACACAGCAAGTCTCTCGGAGGCAGCGACTAGTATAGAGTAGTAGGTAGGAAATTTTTATTAAGTCGAAGACCCGCGAGCCCTGAGATCGACGAAGTTGTAAGAGCTCCACAAGGCTAACAACGAGAACATCAATCGGAATACAGAGAGGTCGCAGAATGACTCTAGAAGCGCCCAGCGCTAGACTAGTTATCGTGGTCATCTTAAAGGGAGGTCCATGCCCTTCAACAGGTGTCTATCGACTTATTTACACTTAATCTTATACCTAACAAAACCTTCAATGCCGTAGGCATATCAACTGAAACTACAAGTTCGTTTATTGTTTCAGTGTGAAATTAACAATTTCAAATAACAACATCTCTCACAATTTGCAATTCTTTGAATTAACCTATATATATTAAAATTTATTGAACCGCATTTGGAAAAATTTTATTTAAATGCGAATGAAATAAATTCGAAACGCTAATAATATTTTATTGAGTAAAAGAAGACCTGAATATGAGAGATGCCCCATTTCATTCGTCAAGCGACAACTGAGATTGGAGTCGCTCGACGAATGGAACAGGAGGTATATGGAAGGAACGACGGCTTCAGTAACGAGGACATTTTTCCCGGACGCCATTTCAGCTTACCGCGTGCTCCGCAGTATCGAGGTGGACGCGGTCTCGGCCCAGCTCTTCACGGGGCACGGGGGGTTCTCTGAGTACCTCCACAGGTTCAAGCTCAAGGAAAACCCCTCGTGCTTTTGTGAACCGGGCGTGGACCAGACCGTGATCCACCTTGTGGCCCGGTGTTCCGCATTCGGGGGACTCCGGCACGGCTTCGAGTGCCGGTCTGGCGTTGAAATCAGGGAGGAGACAATAGCCTCCCTGATAGGCGGCGATGACAAACAGGCGTTCATATCCCTTTGTAAAGAGATCGCCAAAAGGGCGATAGAAAGAAATAAAACAAACAGAGTATAAAAAGATAAATAGATTAAAAACGTACATAGAAACAAAACTGTGATAGAAATAATTATAGAATAAGTAATAATGTGTAAAAAAAATGTAAAATGCAAACATAAATCAAAAAATGTAAAAAGAAAAAGGGAAGAATCATAGACGAACAGAGCAAAAGGGTAAGAAAGAAGAAATGTGGTATAAAAGAATGGAATGAAAGATCATAATAATAAAAAAAAACTAAGTGAAAAAAATAAATTGCCCAAAAAAGACCCTGTCCCACCACAAGATAGGGGTACGAGCGGCCCCCAATAGCGGAGATCATAAAAAAAAATATTTTATTGAATTATATCCGAAATGAAAGTGTTTTTAACACTTGGAATAAATAAATTACTTTCCAGTTCTATATCTTTCACACTTAACATTGACAACATTATACCTTTTATTATAATTCTGAGAAATTCTCCATACTTTGTCCTAAGTTCAGGATAATATAATAGCGATATTTATGTGCTATGCGGGCTATGCTAGGCTAGGAAAATGAGATTCAGAAGATATATATATATATATATATATATATATATATATATATATATATATATATTAGCTCCTCACGTCTATTGCAAAGTACAATAGAGAATGAGGGCAGAAAAAAACATCTTCAACTTCTGCAGAACATTAGCCAAAACAATAATAAATAGGAACAAATTATAAGATAAACAGTGCAATACAAAAATGTATATTACAACTAATTATAATAGAAATAAATTAAATATGTAAATAAAAATATTTAAAATAAGAGAAATATAAGAACTGTGATATACAGGTATAAGATGTAAAATTAACTAAAAAAGCTGTGATATATATAAATTGTATAAATAAAATAAACTGCAGTAATTGAGGATGGAAGAAAGGATATTAGAGCGGAAGAAAAAAATTTCCACACACAAACACACACACACACACACACACACATATATATATATATATATATATATATATATATATATATATATATATATATATAACAGATGCTACATAATATTCTACTTAAGACGTCAAGTAAGGCCCTTTTATCATTTTTATTTATCATTTAATTAGTATGTATTAAGAATACACAAAGGCGCAATTTAGAGCCTTAATATATGCCTATATTATATATCCCGTGAACTTTTTCCGTTCACGTATATATGTTATACAATTGTATGTTTTACCACAGTATCAATTTACCTAATTAGATAAATATTTATGCTCGTCTTTCCCGTCATAAAGCGATACTGTTTACATGTCGCATTCGAAACAGCCGATCACTCGATTCTTCGCATTAAATGTCAGTCAGTTTTGTGATTGTTCGAAGTGCGCACGTGTCGTTATTTAAAATGAAAGCCTTCGTTATTATCTCTGTGATATCTGTCATCGTTTATACGAAAGGAAACAATGATCGTTAGTATGGTTCTTCACTATATTATTTATTTTTTTATTTATGGTAGTATGTACATAAATATAGACTTTATTAACAAACCTGTATACAAGTTATATTTGTTCTTAGTAAAACTAATTTATTAACTAATTTAATTAATGGTAAAATAATGATAATATTTAAAGTAGAATATAGTTGAGGGGGCAGCGCAGGACCAGTCAAAATGGCGGTCTTTAAGAAAGGCCTACGCATATATATATATATATATATATATATATATATATATATATATATATATATATATATATCTCGCTATTCAAGAGAAGAAATAATGTCCCTATATATGTTAGACCTTACAGAAATGAATGCAGATCTATCTGTATGTATTTTAAGATAGTAAAAACATTGAAAGATTTTTTTTTAATTATATTTAATAATCGAAAACAAATTTAAGTGTAAAACGTAAGCAAAGCAAAAAAAAATAAGAGTAGTTAAAAATATTCAGAAATAAATTATAATTTATTTATGAATATTTTTTGTGTAAAAATTTTGCAGTCGTTTATAATATAGAATATATATGTAATTGTATGAGCAATACCACTATATATAAAAAATAAGTATTCACATACACACACGAATATATGCTTGTATACGTATGTATGATTATGTATTGTAGAACACTTATGTATTTACGTTTAAGTTCTTGTTCATACTTATTTTTGTAGTTCATATTTATTTTTGTTTTTTTTCAATGTTCTTCTTATATACATGTATTAATATTTATGTATATAACAAGAATATATAGTTAAAATTTTATACATTTTTTAATTACACATTATAGGCATGTAGTGTGCGTTTTAATTACTTATTTAAAACTAAACTATCATTTATTTAGATATAGCGCATACAAAACGATTACCGTCGAACACATTACAATTATAAGTACTTTTTTTCTATACCTTTTTAGACAGGTCGAGAGATTGTCGTACAAGGTAATTTACGACTCTTGAACCAAATTCATTATCAGTGATAATTACTGTTTCATTGTTATATTTGACTTTTAAGTTTTTGATTCTGCCTTAGTTTTATTAGTTACAGCCTTACTACTATACTTTTAAGTACGAGAACTGAGTAGAAAAACAATTATAAATCGACTATCTAATATTATAATAAACTACACTATTAATTGATAGTAAATTATATATGTACACACACACACACAAACACACACACACACACACACACACATACACACACACAAACACACACACACACACACGCACATGCCGCGGGGACCAGGGATATCGAAGAAAGAGGATTGTTTTTAGTCGGTATTGACGCCTAGATCGAGTCCGACATACGGGGCACCACCATCAGGCGCTATGATACGTAAACGTATTTTTAAACCTCTTCGAAAAAAAAACACACGCACACGCACGCATGCACACACACGCACATATGTATATATATAATATGTGTGTATATATAAGCGTGTGTGTGCGTGTATATGTATATATAAGTAAAATAATAAAAGACGGCAGAGTGCATGTCACCGCAAGATGTCTGTCCATTGTTGAACATAGGTCATCTCACAGATTTCTAATAAGACCGTCGTATCTATTCCAAGATCTTAAAGTTTGTCCACCATCTGTTTTTCGCTATGTATCTTGCTCAATGTCATCCATTTATGGTAGTTGCCGCCACAGCAGCGGCATTTGTAAGTCGTTGTAAAAGTCGGTGCCGTCATTCTGGTGACAAGATCTTATTAAAAGGAAAAGAATGATTTTTGTATTGGTGGTACGTGTTATTTAAAAATTATAAATGAACTGTATAGATCACCAAATTTGTGTTCGAAATTTAAATTTATTTCAAATTTATACTATGTAATTCCCGAAAATGAAAGAGTGGATGATCGTGAAGACAATGAGGGTTGTGATGATGAACTAGAATTTGAAGTAGGTGAAGAGACAGAATGTAGTAATAATTGATAGTGTCGCGGAGAGTAGTGAAGATGATAAAGAAGAAATACTCTTAAAGACAGTAAATAAGTTTCAACGAATACTGTTTTCTTATATCCATATATTTGCTTTAAATATATAAGGAAGAATGAACTCTGAAAAGCTAAATTTAGTCCGACTAGCTGATCCTCCCATCAGAGACATTTTCCGATTACAAAAGATCAACCCTTTCCCATTCTGGTGCGTTTTCAGTTACTTCCCTTTGTCTGTATATATCTTCATTATTTATTCGATCTAGTTCATAAATCTCTAGTATAGCTCCATTCATAGCTCGTTAAAAAACTTTAGTGTCGAAAATTGACTTATGTATGATGTCGATTAAAAAAATTTTTAAATTCATCTACAATGAAATCTTATCTGAGTCAAGAGACATGTATAATTGTTTTAAAGATTATGCTGGCCTTTATGAGGAAAATATATACCATTTACTTCATATTTTAAACAGCATGTTGGCCTTGTAATGTTTCCAGTGTTGAGGCTTTAGCCTAGAAAGATACAGATAATTATCAACTTCGCGGAAACAAAATAATAATTTTTGTACTGAGAACAACACAAAATCTTTTTAAGTGTGTGTAATATATTTTTTACCCCTACTTTTTACCATGCAATCTTCGGAAATAGTATATGTATTCCTCGGAATTGCTTACTCTCCCGTATTTCTTAACATGAGAAAAATCAGAAAATAAAATTGGGAGTCAAAGTCGGCAGTGGTAGCATTTTCTTCCTGACGCCTGATACGGCACTTTTTTCAACAACCAAAAATTATAATAAAGGAAGTAATAACAATAAACACAGCTAAGTACGGAAAAATATATAAACCGGTATATATAAATAACTTCGGTACAAAAATAATACATATTCAATAATGAGAAATTTGAAATAAAATGCAAAGAAGAATATTCATTTAAACAACGAGAATGAAAAAAAATGCGAATGAAGAATAAGATATAATACATAGGGACGAACGAAAGAATAAAAATAAATAAAACAACACTGAAAAACTTAGGTCGAAATCCCTGTCCCAAAAAATGACAGGATAACCAGAGTTCCACAAAAACAGGGGCCATAAAAAAATCTTAAGCGGTCTCTTAGCGGATCAATATTTTAATTTAGATTTATGACTTTTCTATTATCACATGGGCTTTATTTATAACTCACATACACGTGGTCTTACGTTTAGCGTCTTATATCGATGAGATCGAATCCGGAATGTTAAGATCCGTAGATGAACGAAGGTTCTATTAATTACTTTAAAGTAACTTTAATATGTGTGGAAAATATGGCAGCTGATGCCTTAAGGTTCTAAAGTGGAGACTACGAAGCCGAAAGCGCTGATAAGGACGTGTTTTTATGACCTCCGTTTTAGGGACCTCTTGTGCTGTCCTGTACGTGAGACCACGGGGCCAATAGCGCTGAAAAGGATGTCTTTTTTATGGCCTCCGTTTTAGGGACCCATCGTGCTGCCCTGCATGTGTAAGGAAGGACAACAAATTTATATTATAACTAACTATATTAATTTATAACAAATTTTTCACAATTTTTTTTGTTATCTTAATGCTTCTGTTTTGTCATTCTTAAAATCTTTCATTCATCCCTTCTTATTCTATTTCATTCCTTTCTATACCTTATTATCTATCAGACATTACCCCTCTTCCTTCGCCTTCACTTCAGAATACTGTTACAATTCTAAATTTTTATTTATGACCTATATATAGTTCATTTAAGTTTTATTTTGTATTTATTATTTTATATTCCTTTACTATTATACATTTCTATTTTCATTTAGGTTTTTCACAGTTTGTGACTTTGACTTGACTTACGTCTTATTAATTTTTATTTCTGTTACACTCCTACAGTATTCCAGAAAGATCTGGCGTCCTCCTTCTTAGTTAATTAGAGAGGCGATGTTATTATCCTTAATCCTTTTTTGCAACCAAAACTGTCAAACCGTTCATTTCTCGTCAAATACGGGACCCCGGAAGACGTCTGCTCAGAAAGTAAATTTGTTAACATCGTCGGAAGACAATTCCATATGATCCTATTGGAAATCTGAGGTTGAGACTTATGTCTAAAATAGGAAATGCTATGTCTAAACTGATGATGATAATGATGACGTAATATAAATACCTATAAATACGTGATTAGAATAACTAATCAAGTAGATTTGTATTTAAGTACTCACAGCAATGTAGCGGCTTATTTGGAAGTTTTACGACTTATTGTTTTCTTTAAAAATGGTTATGAAAAATAATCCATCTTCAATAGCCGTCAATTAATTTATAGATAGTCAATAATTTTAAAATTTCAGTACGAATTATCGACAGTATAAGACAAGAACCTCCTTGTGCGTCGGAGGGTGGAATTTGCACCATCGCTGAAGATTGCCCCGAAGGAAGGTTGACAGAAGATCTGGGTTTGTGTCCAAAACAAAAAAACCAAGGAATCGAATGCTGCTATGGACGTAAGTTAACAAATGCATTTCTTTAAAAATCATTGTAGGAACGAACTCTGAGACCTAGTGTCTCAAGGTAAATGAGTCCAATCACACTGAATTATGTTAGTTACCGGCGTTTCTCGGAATACAATCTTATATTATTCACGTTTTTTCATTAATTGTCACTACTCACAAACAAGTTTCTAGAGGATAGGCAGCAACACCTTATGTGTACTATAATACCACACTGACATTACCAACCCTCCTTCCTTGAGTGGCGATGATATCCACCCAAAGATATATATAAATTAGGCTTATGCCATGCATATTCAACAACTTCAGTAGTTGAAGCATCATTAGCTGAAGTACTAGTAACTTAAGTTGATGTAAAATAAGTTAGCACAAATAAGCTAATGCCTTAACTGCAAGCAATACCGGGATCAGAAGACAGAATTGAGTCCAGTCGAGAAGATGTCATCTCAATATTCTCAGGGATTCTAGACTAACCTCTAAGAATATTTTGTATGCTAATAAATTTACTCCCTCACGTATACATAACAAAACATAAACTTGGTTTTCTATATTGAGTCTCATTGGTAAAATTGGCGTTGCTAAATGGAAGAAGAGGTTAATAGAAATGAAGTGATTCGAAGAAGAATCAAAAGTAACCGATGTAGTAGATTGCCAAGTTGAAACAGCAATGGTTAGGTCACATATCTGAATTTGGAATGGAGATCATGGGTGAACAAAACTGCTGAATTCAAGCCACTATAAGCAGGAAATTGGAATACATTGGTGGGAGTCCATGTCCATCAGTGGACGTCTGGGGATAAAATGATGATGTTTCAACAAATAAAGAATGCAATAAAATATTTAAATTTCGATCATTGACTGATGATTTATCGTAAGATGCATTCGAAGGTTATTTAAAAGAATTAAACAAAAACTATTTAATGTTACATTTGTGACTAGAGATTCAATTCCAGCGTTCTTAGCGTTCGTTACGTATAACCGTTCGTTCTTTACGTTTCAATTGAAATCTAAAAATCTGCTGCAACGAACTGACCAACCGTTTATGTTTTTACTGTGAAATAAAATTTAGATTTACGTATTTTTTTGTTACTTTGACATGAATAAAGAAATAAAGGAAGTTAATTTCTGTTTTGAGATTAATTTATAATTATTACAGTTAATATAATAGTACAATATGTGTTATTACTCAGTTACGTACTACAGTAGTTTTGTTGTCATCTTCGCTTCAATCCATAGAACCCTACTGCAAGGTATAGGCCTCCAATAAAGGTATCTATAATCTAAAATATATCATAAGCAACACTCTTCGGAGGTCGGTATTATAATACACAGAGGAAGTTGCTCTTCTGTTCTGATCAGTTTTTGTTACGACTAGTTTCACAAGCAACATGACTATACCTTTTTACAATTTTATTGAAATTTACTTATACTGCTCTAAACAATCGCACAAATAAATAATCAAACGTAAAAAGACTACATCGATAGACGTTTGAGTGAAGACATTTGTTGAACAGACGTGATTTAATTTTGATAGCTAGTGCTAAAATCCTGGCATAGATGGCGTGAGATTATTCAAATCATCTTTTATGAGGTAAGCGATACTGTCGCTGGTGATTTTTTCTCTCAACTCTATCTGACAATCACCTCTTTGTTCTCTGTATATATACATCAAGAAATCAAGTGATTACGTCGAAAACAGTGCTATATAAGGATTGGTTGGAACTAACCTAGGCTTTCGACAAACTAGCAAGTGTTGTTTTTAATTTTGAATGCGGGCGGATTACCAAAATCCAAAGACCTATTCTCGATCTGTGATCTACACTTCAAAACCATAACGCCCCAGTGGATTCCAACCTAACTTACCAGTATATTATGAAGAATAAATAAATACATTTAAAAAACTTTTAAGTTAAACGGTTTTTTGATATCCATATTGTGGTGGATGTGAAAAAATATGTACCCAGTCCGCCATATTGGAACGGCGCCCATCCTGAATTTTAAAATTTTGACATAATAATCGTGTTTTACTAGTGTAGCCCTTTCATTTGATACCCATATTTAGGAGATTAAGGAAAAATATGTAATCCGCCATTTTGTATCGGCGGCCATCTTAGATTTATAATGTTATTGATTTTATTATATTATATTGTCATCTAAATTAAATTTGTGTACCGAATTACAGATCAATCTGACAACGGGAAGGTGTTTAAATTTCAATTTCTAATTTTGACCCAAATAAACAAATTCCGTACGGGTCGAAATAAATAAATCCGTTTAAAAATAAACTTTTATTTCGACTTTTCAGTGTCAGTTAAAGAAACAAGATGTTCGAAGCACGGAGGAGTTTGTCTGCCTGCTACGGAATTCTGTAATCCGAGATTGATTTACACCAATGCAAGCGACTGCGATGTAAAACAAAACTGTTGCGTTATGGTTTAAAACATATTAATGTTGTTTATATAAATGTAAGTCGAAATATTTTCATTACAATGCAATGTTAATTATAATTCAATGTTTTAAACAGTTAAAAAATCTTTGTTTTTTTTTGTTACCGTATTTTTTCCATTTGTTGCCTGTATTATTAATTAAACATATACGTATTGATAATTTTGTTTCTTTTTATCATCATTTCCTCAGGATGTCTACTGCTAGACGTAAACATCTCATAGATCAGAGTTCCCCAAACTTTTTTGTATCGTAGACTCCTTGCCTTGTTTTTCCGTGTTGGGTAGACCCCCTACTTACCTGATATTGATTTCCTGTAAATTTCTAACTGTAGTGAAGTTTAGTTAAAAAAAACTTAAAGTAAAAACACATGTTAATTTATTCATTTATTAAATGAATTTAAATTAAATATACTCAAAATAAAATTTTGTATCTGTTATGTAAAATATACGTAACATTAAATAAACCAATTTTTAATTCATAGGTACTTTTATAAATAATGTGAATGTTTTGATATTATAAGATAGTATGATGTTAGTAAACAGGTACTATCAGTGTATGTGTTCATGTCGCGGACCCCCATTTTCATTTCATGGACGCCCAATTTTTTTCGCTGATGTAGAACCCTTGCAGGTTGTCTTAGACCCCTAGGGGTCGATATGGACCACTTTGGTAATCACTGGGCTAGATAGGTCATAGGACTCCAATCCACCTTCACATATTGGTACTAATAAAACTCTGATTATTTTCCAACGATCAGAAAACCGTGGGGCCTCAATACAGATGTTGTCGCATCACTGGTTAGCAGATAGAAGTCTCGTCAGACCTTTTTGGAGTTCTGCAAAAAGGTTTGATTATGCATAGAAAAAACAATGAAAGTAATTTACAAGAGTACGGAAATAGCCGTGATATTATAAATGTATATTAAGTGCGATATAGATAGTATGAAAATAAACAGTAATTACGAATAAATAAATTGTTTAATAAATGATAAAAATAGGAAACTTAAAAATGTAGAACTACAGATGGAAGGCGAAGGAATTTAGGCGACGTATGGAAGGAAAGCATGGAAAGGAATAAAAGATATTGTGAAGTAAATTAGAGGAAAGAATGAAAGAGGAGAATTAAAATTGATTAAAATGATTTGAATAATTAAAATGTAAATCAAGACCCTGACAACCCATGATAGCGGTTAAACGAGAGGCCACAAAACGAAACCATAAAAAATATATATGCAGATGTATATATATATATGTACAAGACTATGGCAACAAAAATATTTTTGAATTCGAAACCAGTTCGTAGTACATTGCATGGTTTATTCAATAACACGTTCTCTATATAATATAATGCAGGAGCATTATCATATATGTAATGCGAAATGGTGCAGTGCAGTTCGTAGGGTTCATTTATCACTTCAAATGACAGTACAGACGGTCTCCCATCGAGATCATTTCTTGTATGACAGTGCATCCATTATACTTCAAGTAACGCGTTATTTTTTAATATAAAAACTGACAAAACGAGCTCTGTTCATATTTATTCAGTTCGCTTATACCAGTGCGGCGTTTACACGGTATTTTATAATTCAAGATCCGGTTTTGTAACACAATACCAGAAGTCACAAGGATTTTTACTGTGACGTCTTGTAGAAATAAATTTTGTTGTGCATATTCTGGTGTACTGACACAAATTTTAAAAACGATAAATGTCGTATAAGATCAGAGATTTATGCAATAAAATTCTGTAAAGTGTTACAGAATTTTAAATTACAAATATATGTTATATACACCAATACTTCACTTTGCGTCGTTTCGTTTTGCGTTTTTTTTTTAAGTTACGTCGCTGCTTAATTAGTACTAATTTTCACTGTGCGTTGTTAGCTTTTCGAGGTTGCATTGTTTTGGGCTCGAGTCTTTAATTTTTTTTTAATTTTTTTATTTATTCAAAAAGATGGCAAAACTTGTTTATAATTGCGTCGTGCCATCAAAACTCCGGGATTCCCTTTTCAACTAAAATCATCGCAATTTTAAAACAGTTTTATTTTCACTTTGTTTTGCTAATTTTGGAGTTCAGTTTCAATTACGTAGTGTGTTGTCCTATTTTTTATAAAAGAGAATAATAAATTTATATAAATTTTAACGTTTTGTTTCTGGTTACAAAAAAGGTATATATTTTTCCAATTTATTTATTGGCAGAGTTATATTATTTTTGTTTTTTGAATGTTTACTTTGTTCAATTTTATTTTTTAAAAGTTTTATTTTCGTAACCCTAGAACCTATCTTCGATCTTTACATGGTTTATTATAGAAAATCTTAATTCGCTTAGCGGCGTTTCAATTTGCGTCGTGCTTTTTTGGAACGTGACGACGCAAAGTTAAGTATTGGTGTATCCCAAGTTTTTTTATCAAGTAAATCAAGTTAAGAGTTTCGCTGCAAGATCGAACCAGAATTGAGGGAAGCAACTCGAAAAATTGCTTGTCTGATAGAGAAACACATCGGTGGTGCAACAGACCGGACAGACCTTCGACTGAAAAAAAGAGGAAACCAAGTTAGATTAAGTTCTGAAGTAGAATATTCTATGTAATGTCACATAATTTCTCTATTGACATTAATTTCTCTTTTATAAAATGGGTCAATATTATAATAGTCCAAAATAGTAACATTTTGTGTAATATCACATAAATATTCAATACAAAAACAACATAAAATATCTCTTTCGTTATATTAAGGGGACCGGAGAGTAATGTCGCTTTCTTAAGTTAAATTCAAATGACAACACTTTAACAAATTTTTATTTCTAATCAACAATATATTCGCCTTCGTTATCAACAACCTTTTGCCGTCTAGTATACAACGTGTTACAAGTACGTAATAAGCTACCAAATTACAATTAAATATCGACATGCGCAGTAACGACATCACTTTCCACTTCCCCTAAGATATATTAAAACAAATATCCACGTCATTTATAAAGGTATATATCTGAATCAATATATCCTACATATTAAAGGCTTGTATTACTTGTTTTAAATTTAGATGATAGTAATAATAAATGACAATGACGTGTCTGACATTTAACAGGCGAGAGAGACATCGACATTATGCTACATGTGATTTTATACACACTTTTTTTTACTAAAGTTAGCTAGCTAGCTATAGCAAACATAGATCTTAAATATACGAAGATCTCCAATTACTTCACATTTCAAACCGTCTACACCGGATCGGGGAGGCAGAGAAATAAAAAAAAAGAAAGCAAACAAAGATAAATGGCGTTAAAAGTCTTGGGATTCTTAATTAAACCTTGCGACGACAGGCGCTCTCCGGTTAGCGTTTGAGATACCAGTTTTTCTTTCAATCTAGAATGTACTTATCTATTTACCGGCTGATTTGTTACTTACTTTCATTAGAGGATCTTTTATATCTTTTACTATCAATACAAACAGGAGTTAGAACTGATACTAATGATACGAAGCAAACTTGCTTTAATTTTAAACGTACTAAACAAAGTATTGCAGAGCGTTGGTAGCTCAGCGGTAGATGACTGAGACTCGCGATCTTAGTCTGAAGGTTCGATTCCTAGATATTTAATGGAATCAGGCGTTATTTTGCAGAAGTCCATCCTAAGTAAGAAAAGGACCAATATTTAGCCACTTCCGCACATGCAGTGGTAGTCGTGCAACAAAGTGCACCGCCCGCTGATAAATGCGCATGCGGCAAACAATGCGAATTACACAACTGCCACCGTCAAATCACTCAACACGTGTTTCACCCCGCATCTTCAGGAGTTATGTTACACCGATTAGTGCCAAACACAGGCTAAATATTTGTCCTATTCTTACTTCGATTCCTAGAACACAATTTTATACATAATTTACACTTTCTTAATTAATTGTATAGGATTGTCACTACTCACAAATAAGGTTCCAGAAGGATAAGCTGCAGCATCCTCTGAGTACCATATACGACACTGTTATATATCGTATATCTCCCCTATATATATATTTCTGGAGGTTGCCTTGCAGTTGGCGTCTATAGGCTGAATAGACAAATGTCTTTATTACCATTAAGTTATTCATTATTTTTGAAACCTTTGATTTATGCATGTATACATTAGCTGACAGCCAATTGCATTACATTAAAGCTTCTGAAATGTTTACACCTTTTAATTTTCATTGCTCTTTCTCCTATATTTCCTCACAAATTATTTCTCTATTTATCTCACATGCTTCACAAAATATTACATTCTTCGCTTTCTGATCTTATTTCACACGCTCTTTCTTTCCTCGTCTACATTCTTAATTGGTTCTTACTTTGCAATATATATTTACTTGTATTCTTTATTTACAATTTTTGATTATCTTCTCTACGATATTGATTTATGAACGAAGATATATATATATATATATATATATATATATATATATATATATATATATATATATATACGTGTATATATATATATATATATATACGTATCACTGTAGAGGTGTGAAGTGATTGTTGTGCATGCGACTTAGGACGACAGCGTGGATCACTCGGCAATGTGAAGGAGCATCCAGTTCGTTGAGCGATTAAATCACTTTATTTATTTTATTTACTTGTTTTATTATTTATATTTTTTTAACCCATCCCTAACTTTCTAAAGTCATATGCAGTACAAAGACAGACATTCCGATATAAAAAATTAATTAACATAACATATTTAAGAGTTGTCACTTTAAACAGAGAAATAGATGTATAAACATTTATGATTTTTTACATCAAATTAGCTATATATACACCTGCTTACAGTTGTTTTCAGTTCTCTCTCTCTATATATATATATATATATTTAAATATGTATATATATATATATATATATATATATGTGTGTGTGTGTGTGTACATATATATACGACTTGATGTCGACATATTTAATGGAAAATCGTTTCGATTTTTACCGCTCCGACATTGAGAATTTGCATACTAGATAGCAAATGGTTGTTGATAACTAAGGTGAATATATTGATGATTAGAAATACAAAACTTTTTAAAATGTAGTCTAGTGAATTTAATGAAAGCGACATTACTTTCCGGTCCCCCTAACAATAACATTTTATATAACTGTAATGACTTAAGAATAAGGTTTATTAACTTACACTTTAAGTCAGTGAGAGAAGGCTTGAGTATATTATCTTACCTTAACAGGTTTGGCTCGACGTTCCGACAAATGGAAAGTTGGCAGCACACCAAGTGCAATAATAGGATGTATGATGGCCGAGTCGCAATATCTGTAGAACACTTGAACGGAAATTCTTTCTTAAGGATAACTTAGGAGAACTCTAACTTTAAAAGGAATTCCTCCGAAGTTATCTATATAAGATACCTTTTTCTGATCTTGGCATAAAACAATAACGCGTTTCTTTTGAAAAAAAAATATTACATTATGTTCAAACAAAATTATACACAAGTCTCATCTTGAAATAAAAAAACGACATCTTAAGCTTATTGTAAAGTTCCTTTTATACATAACTAGCTGATCCCGCAAACGTTGTTTTGCAAAAAAAATTAAAGTTTTTAATTAACAAATGTAAGATAAGGGTTGATCGTAGAGGGGTGAAAATTTAGGTTTGTATGTAAAAATACATATGCTGTATCATAATAAAATAAAAATCAAAAAAATTGTCTAAAAAATTAAAAATAAAATTTAGGGGTGGACCACCCTTATCACTTAGGGGTATGAAAAATAGATAGTAGCCGATTCTCAGACATACTAAATACGCATGTAAAATTTGGTAAAAATCGGTCAAGCCGTTTCGGAGGAGTTCAAGTTCGAACACCGTGACACGAGAATTTTATATATTAGATTTCATTTGACATATGACAGTCCTGTTAAAAAACCACAGTAAATAAATGTAGTTTATTTATATATATTCACGGAAAATCAACAATTCAACATTTGTTTTATCATTTTTGATATTGTAACATAGGTTTATACTTCTAAATAAAACACAAAATGTATGTATTTTTGTATATATTATATATACCGATAACTGCCCATTATTATACTTCTACCTTTTCTATGGTTGCCTGTAAGATTGCCTTGTGTGATAAGACCGCCCATTGTACTCTTTTGTTTATTATTATGAAACTATTTAAATGTATCCTAGCGTGTAAATTAAAAAAAAATTAAAAACAAAATAAAAAATCAATGATAGCCTTTATTATTTTTTCTAATGACAAATAAAAATTATTAATATTCCACATAGGAAAATCGGCGTATAATTCTCGTTGCTAGAAATCCACGTAATATTCTAATGCTGTGTATAATGTATGGTGCTGTAATATATCTCATATACTTGAAAAACATTATATGTAATTGAAGTAAGAGATGTATTTATCTGTAATCCATGACTTGACCGTGAAGGTGCCAGGTCTATGGAGTTGTAAAAGGTTTTGGATGCGGTAGAACGCTTAGGGAGTTGCAATCTATAAGGGTTCACTTTTACCAACCAGACTCCTCTTCCTACTGAACCAAAGTGATCCTTCCAAAACTACTTTAGAAGCGCCTAGAGCTAGCAGATGTCTCTGTAGTTTCGGTGGGCGTCGATAGATGGCGCTAGTTGTTCGTATAAGTATAAAAGGGGCACCGCGCGGTAGAATCGACATTATTATAAAAGACTCAACAACGACACAATTGTAACACGAACTAAGGCTAAAACTGGAGTTGGATTTGCTATAGAAGCAGGTAATCGTGAACCAAAAGGAAATTGAGCTCTTTCAGTTATATCAGAGGGACAGGAAAGTAATGTCGCTTTCTTAAGTTAAATTCACACGACTACATTTTTAATAAGTTCTTATTTATAATGAACAATATATATTATACCTTTGTTATCAACTTTTTGCTATCTAGTATACAACTCCTTTGAAGTAATGAGCTACCAAATGATAGTCAATTATCGACATGAGCAGAAACGACATTATTTTCCGGTTCCCCTAATTGATGCAATAATTAATACAAATGTAATAAATAATAAATGTTATCTTCCTCTATCAAACATTATATAAAAAAATTTAGTATCACATTAAATCTCTATAGATTTCGCTGTTCTTTTTCATTTGTATTTATATATTATATTATACTAGTATCGATTTAATGTTTTATCGCTTTAGTAAAGCGCCGCAGTGGGTTTGATGGTCACAGATCATATTAATCATTTCAGATGTAATGCGTATACTGCTAGATTTGGTATTGTTTCTATTGATGTTAATGCTGCTAGACCGGGAGCTTTTACAGCTTTATCTGATATGAGTTCAGCGGAGCGGAAGGGTCTGTGAACTTGCAAGAAATTTTTGTTTAGTTAAACAACGTTCGCACGAAGATGGCAGATCGAGTGTGGTTCTCTTTCTCTTATATAGGGTCTTTATTTATATAGGGTTGGCAGAAGCTTAAAATTCCAGGGTCCAGTAATTCGCGCACTATATGCCTAGCTAACTGCTACTTTTACTAACCATTTGATCATAGATGTACATCAGAGTTCCCCAAACTTTTTTGTCTCGTAGACCCCTTGCCATGTTTTTCCGTGTTGGGTAGACCCCCTATTTACCAGATATTGATTTCCTATAAATTTCTAACTGTAGTGAAGTTTAGTGTTAAAAACTTAAAGAAAAAACTCATGTTAATTTGTATATTTATTCATTGAATTTAAATTAAAACTACTCAAAATAAAATTTTGTATCTGTTATGTAAAATATATGTAACATTAAATAAACTATAAATAAAATAACATAAGCAATAAGATAATATTTTTAATGAGAAGGATGAACCTGATGCTTTTATAATAATTTATCAACATTTGGCGTCGATTTGGTAATGGTTAATCTTAAATTTTTTACTTCATAGGTACTTTTATAAATAATGTAAATGTTTTGATATTATAAGATAGTATGATGTAAGTAAATAGGTGCTATGAGTGTATGTGTTGAGATCCACTATCGTGGACCCCCATTTTCATTTCATGGATCCCCAAATTTTTTTTCGCTGACGTAGACCCCTTGCAGGTTGTCATAGACCCCTAGAGGTCGATATAGACCACTTTGGGAATCACTGATGTACATGGTAATTTTTAGAAAAATTGAAAAAAAAAAAACAATTTCTTTGTTTCAATTCTTATGAAACGAAGGCTTCGTGAATTTTCTATTTTTTTGGGGGAAATAGCAAGCGATTCATGATAAGACTTTATTTTTGTTTGGACGATAAATTACGAATACTCGGCGCAAGTTTACAGCTTTTCGTCGCTTCATCTACAGCCATTATCTGAAGTGTTTTTAATTACCAAACAAAGAATTTTCTTTTGAGAACTGATAACGTAAATATAAATTAAAATTTTTTATCAATACACTGTTTCTTTATTCTTGAAGGTTCGTCCTGGTTGTGGATGATTTAAGCTGTGTTACGCCCACCGCTGGGCGAATGCTTACCACATAGATCTCCAATAGAACTAGCAGGAACCGCCTTTATTAGGAATATACATATTTTAATGATCTTAGCATGATTGTCTCTCCACCGTATAGGTGGCTGCCTTCCGCAAAGCTTGATCTGTGGTCACAACCAGAACCTTTAGGTCCCAGAATCCATCTGTTTTGTAGTCTACATATTGCCGCTTGAACATGCCAATCCGCTAACCTATTAGTTATTCTCAGCATATCATTCATAGCCGAGGACAGGTTTAATTTTTAATTAAGTAAATTATAAATATGGTTTATAAAAATGTTTTGTATCACGAGACAAGTAGTGTACTATGAAATTGTCTTAAACTTAAATATTTCAATGTTGAGGAGACCATCTTTCGAAGTTAAAATTAAAACTCGAGTACCTGTGTTTGTACCAAACATTTTTTGTTATAAATGTAACATAAAAATAGGAAATATATAAAAAGTCCAACCACCGGTGAATGCTCTCAAAAGATGAAACTTCATAAATTATTTGCGGACCTCTTCAAACCGACCTGTGCAAACACAACTCACTATTACAATATAAGTGATTATTTCGTGTCAACATTTATAACTTAATATTTTTAACTCCAGTGTACAATGCCGATATAAGAACAATCATTTTGATCTGATATCAACATTATTAATTAAATTTTAATGCATACCAACTGTCTATAGAGACTGATAAAATCTTAAAACCAGTGCATTTATTAATAATCGTGTGAATTAAATATTAAAATCAGTTAAGAAGACAGTTTTTATTATTTTGAATCTATTTGATAACATACGAAATATAAAACATTGATGAAGATAAAAATAATAGTTCATTAAGCCCAGCGGTAGAGGGTAGCCTTACGATCATATATCGCAAGTTCGATTCCTGAGACACAATATTAATTCACAATTCGTACATTAATTACATATGATTTTCCATTACTCACAAAGAAGTTTCTAGATCAGCAGCGTTTCATGTGCACCATAATACCACACTGCAATCGCCGACCAGCCTGCCAAGCGTATGGACTATATGTGGGTATATATCCCCTTAGATATCTTTGGGCCATCATCAATTTCGTCTGAGTTGAAACGACGATGACGAAAACAAATCAGCCCTGTATTCAAGTACAATTGATTGTACTAAGTACTTATTGTTTTCTTTATGGCCCCCGCTATTGGGGGCCTCTCGTACCCCTAACTTTTTGGGATTAGGGACTTTATTGTTCAATAAATTTTTTTTCAGTCTTTTCTTTATTTATCACTCCCTTTCACGCGTCACGATATCTTTCATTCTTTACTTTTATCCTTAATATCTTTCGTTTTGCTTTTTTGTACCTTCTTTCTTTCCTCGCCTTTTTTCCATCATCTTCTCACTCTAAGGTGGCTAGGTACATTTTATTTATTTTTATTCTTTAATTTTATCTGAAATTTAATTTATCTTTATTTACACATTTATTTTACTTTCTTAATTCTTTATTACACATTTCTTTTTCTATTTAATATCATTAGTTAACAATTTATTTTGTGCAGAGCTTATTAAGTACTTTTCTAAACAGTTTTATTTCTTTCAACCGTATCACTCGCCACCCCACGAGCGAAAGATAGGAATGATGGGCGGAGGTTGTCGTCGCCCATCATAACGGCGATGCTCTCTATGTCTATCTTTAGCTCTGTTTCAGTCTCTAGGGCACTGCGCATCTGTGCATGTGCGGGACAGTAGGTTACAAGGTGGACCACAGTCTGGTCCACGCCCGGTTCGCAGTAGCACGAGGGGTCCTCCTTGAGTTAGGAGCTTTCATAGGTTCATGAAGGTACTCAGAGAACCCCCCGTGCCCCGTGAAGAGTTGGGCCAAGACCGCGTCCACCCCGACCTTGCGGAGCACGCGATAAGACTGCGAAGTACTTATTGTTATATATCGATACTTTTGTAAATCCTTGACAGATCTACAAGAAACCTATGTTATTCGATACGATCGATCGCCAACCCGTCTGCCAGGCGTGATTATGGTATATACCCATAGATATCTTTATAGGAGGCCTGTATCTTGTAGGCTTTTATGGGCTGAAAGGACGATGTCTTCTACTATCGCTTATGTACAATATATATGTATATTATAAAGGAGTGACAAAAGTACATTAGAATGTAATCAAATTAATACCAACAATACGATGAAATCGCAGTATTTTCTTTCTTAACATACAAACACACACTTATCACTTTCTTAACATACAAACACAACATTTTTTGTAACAGAAACGTAGTTCAACATATTATTTGTTCTGTAAACGTATATATGTATATATATATATATATATATATATATATATATAAATATATATACACATATATATATATATATATATATGTTTTCATAAATAATAAATAGCGTAATGATAATATAGTAAAATAAAACTTTTACAAAATTGGAATAACTACATTACATTGTTTATTTTCACATATATATAAATATTTGATACTTTAATATAAAAAAGAAAAAAACCATTGCCATGGCATTGTTGATTAATTTAGGTCGTTCAAACATTACGAAGGGAATGCGAGAAAGATCTCCCATGTTAAAAGCAGCTGAACCTAATGCGTATTTATTTTATTTTGAAATTAAGTGGAACTAATGTGATTCGGAGATCATATATCGATACTTTTGTAAATACTTGACAGATCTACAAGAAACCTGTGTTATTCGATACGATAGATTGTCAACCTGCTTGCCAAGCGTGATTATAGTATATCCCCCATAGATATCTTTATAGAAGTCCTGTATCTTGTAGGCTTCTATGGGCTGAAACGAGGATGTCTTATACTATCACTTATGTACGATATATCTATAAATCAATGGTTTCATAAATAATAAACAACGTTATCATATTATAGTAGCGTGAAGGTAGCGCACCTGGAAAAACCGAGGGGTCGAAGACCAGTGGGTAGACCCAGGTATCGCTGGATCGATCGCGTTGAGGCAGACTTGCACAAATTGAATGTCAGCCAATGGCAGACGATGGCGCAAGATAGAGGAAAGTGGAAGTCTCTCGCTTCGGAGGCCAAGACCCACTTTGAGTCACTGAGCCAGCCGAGTAAGTAAGAGTAAGTAATATTATTGTAAGGAAAAACGTTTTCTAAATTCAAATAGCTGCTTATTCAAATTGTTTTTTGTCTACCATCTTTTCGTTCAGACTTTGTATTGCTACAAGATACCTAGTTAGATATAAAATATTCCAATAGATTTTTTTTTTCTATTCTTAAATGGAACTATTATATCTCATTTTTATATATATTTACTCTTTATGCACACAAAAAACAATGAAAAATGGCGGACTTACTGCCATAGGCGTTCTCTACCAGTCTTCCTTAGGGCAGAGGGGAAATAATCGAGGCAGGTGTTTAAACTATAATAAAATAGAACATACCTAATAATGATACAATAACAATATATACATATATACCTCGTATAAATATTTATATACAATACATAAATAATATATACATATAATATAATACAAATATTTCGTGTAAATAATTATAAATAATAATAATTACTGTTGTGTAGATTCTGCTAATTTCTGACGCATATGTTCCCAAAGTTTCCGTTTGAAACTGTAACGGCTTTTTGCCATCCTGACTCCCAAAGGCATATTTCATAAAAAATAGATTAAAAAAAAGAAGAGTGAAGAAAGTCAGTACGGTGAGGAGGAGAATGAAGGAGACGATTGTTTGAAGAACGCAGGAGGCGTATACGTTGAACACTTAAGTACTGGAAATGAGTGAGAAATATCAAGGCTTTTAAGGCTTTACCGATATTATTCTTGATTAAGGCATAGCTATATCTGAACACTTTGGCGTCCGCACGTTTCGTAAAAATTTATTCTCTTGGCGCCGGCAGCGCTAATTCGGATTACTTGGCTTGTCGCCGGCCGTTTTTGACATTATCGGGAAATTATGAATTGTAAAGTTTTAATCAACTCATCGCTAGTTCTTATGCGTTCTCAACCCTTTTCTCTTACTTTCATGAAATTTCGAAGATATATATATGTAAATAAACACAAAATTTGTATGTCTTATATATATGTTTATTTCCATTCTCTTTGGTCTTCATTATTTTTCTTTCGTATGGTATGAAGCAAAACAGTCTCCAAGATGCAACGTCAAATTCGCCTTGTGAATATTTCACTATCTTTCGACGATTCTACTCCAATTTCTCTTATTTCATCTCCAATGTCTTCTTTTGAATCGGCCAAATCGCCCGGAACATCAAACAAGACGTCCGCGCATTCATCATAAATAATCGTGTCGTCTATTTTGTCTGCCATGATGAAAGGGCACAAGCACTTATAAAAACAAAAAACTTTTTGGCGTGTGTAACTTATTGTTACCTAAACAAAACACCAACAGAACTCAGCGATACTATTTATACTATTTTGGGCGCGACACTACTGTGGTGTTGCCGGCCTTCGGCCGCTATTTTGCGCACGACACCACTGTGGGGTCGCCGGCCATCATTGAGTGTATCTATTATACACCTTACCTGATTTACTTACCTCGAGACATTAAGACCATAAAATAACATATTCTAGACAAATATGATACAGGGTGATTGAAAATAGATATAAGAAATTTAAAGATTTTTGCTGTTAAATTAGCTATGTATTCTGTATATAAAGGGCGACATTCTATACTCAAATCAAATGGGCTTTTATTTGAGCTAATAAGCTAAATAGCTTGATAATAATAATTATATTAGAAGCGAATTATGTTAGAATATATCAGAGCGCTTATAATCCTTAAGCGGTGCCTTTTATATGATCCTTCGGGGCGTGACGGTGTATGAAATCAGAGGATTATCCAATAACCATGTAGAGACAGATGTTTGTATCCAACTAGGGGATCATGTTGATGTTGTACTTGGTTTTAGTGTATATACCTCTTTATGTTTAAAATCATCTCTGTATTTCACTCATGCCGTACAAAATATATTAAAACACAACTGCGAAGTCAAATCAGATATGAAGATATAAAATAAACATGTATCTCGAAGAATTGCTCGTATGAAATGAGCGACATCGCTAGTACAGCCAATTAGTGCCAGAAGGTTTTATTCTTTTACAATTGAGGAGAACGAATTTAAAAACAATTTAGAAGAAGAAATTTTGTATATTTTCAGACTTAAACTTAAGTCTTTTTTAGCATTTCATATACATATATTTAGCGTTTCTTTATATGCGGCCAGTTATTTATTCTAAAAAGAAGTTATACTAACCATTTTTTCTTGAGAAACTACTAAGGAATTTATAAAATATTGTATAGGAATAGCAAAAAAATGTAGATAATAAAGACAAAAATAATATCTTTATTGTATTTAGGAGTATATTCCGGTTCATAGAGTAGTAAATATAATGAAAATTATAAATATATATATATATACAAATAAATAAATTTTGAGTGTCTTTTTGGAATGTTAAAGTAACCGCTTTTTACTACTATTTACTACTGTGTGTGTGCGTGTGCGTGCGTGCGTGTGTGTGCGTGCGTGTGTATGTGTGTGCGTGTGTGTGTGAGCGTGCGTGCGTGCGTGCGTGTATGTGTGCGTGCGTGTGTGCGGGTGTGTGTGTGTGTGTGTGATTGAGTGTGTGTGTGTGTGGGATGGACCGACGACGAAAAGGAAATGACAACTGATACGAAAGCAGAAAAATTATAGTATGTATTATATGTAAGATGGAACTGCTAATAAATATATAAACAAAATTAATAATAAAATACATGTGTAGTACACGAATATTTGATCCAGAACACAACGGTAGAGGATAGAGCTGTGATAGTAAGTCTCGGATTCGATTCCCGGGATACAACACACAATTCACACTTTGTGCACTAATTATGTAAAATTTCCACTGCTCACAAACAAGTTTCTGGATGATGTAATGCGAAGGTCAATACGCCTACCAAGTGTGGCGATTATGTTAGTCCTAAACCTTACAACGGGCGATTATGAGCTGATATGACAAAATATTTAATTAAAAAATATACTAAATAATAATAAAAACATAAATATCCAAAAACATTACAAGGAATGTAAAAGTAAAATAGGGTTATTTGATATTGTTAAATTTTATTTCACCTGTTTAAACTTTTTCAATTTTAAAAGTGAATTTTAACTCCTTTTATAACCGAGAAAGATAATATTTGAACACGTACAAGTTTGTGTTGGAAATAATTAGTTCTAGTTGTGAAAAAAATATATTCGTATTTTATAAAAACGTAGCGCTTTTTAGCCGCGAGTTCGCGCTTTACGAATTTTTCGACTGAAATTCAGTGAAGGATTTCAATTGAAATTCATTCTCACTTAAAAATTTAAATCTGACGATAATATTATATTTATATACTCGTATTATAAATCAATGATTTCTTTTTTTTTGGTCCCTGCTATTGGATTCCTTTTGTTCCACCCCCTATTTTGTTGGGAACAGGGATTTACTTTCATTATTAAATTTCTCACTACTGTTTTCTCTTTTTCATACTCTTCTTCCATTCTTCACAATCTCTATCATTCTGTTCTTTTATTCCATAATTCAGTCTATTTTTCTCTTGCGCTCTAAAATCCTTTCGTACATCCTCAATTGCTGCAGTTTAGTTTGTTTATATAATTTATATACATCACAGATTTTTTAGGTAAATTTACATCTTATACTTATATATCTCAGTTCTGTTACTTCTCTTATTTTTAATATTAGTACCTATATATTTAATTTATTTCTATTATAATTAGTTTTAATATACATTTTTATACTGCACTGTTTATCTAACCATTTCATCAATGATTTATTGGTTTATAAGTAATTTTATTATTTTTTAGTAAATGAAAGGAGTCCAGGCAATATTATAATTTTATTTCTTAGGCTTATCCGCTGCTACAGACGTTTATCTCAAAAACGAAGCTAAATAGAATAGATATATAAATCGATATATAATAAAATTTATAAAATCGATTTTTTATAAATAGATAGATTTTACTAGGTATTAATTTACTTTATATTGATACTTATTTTCAGCCCATAGACTTCCACTACAAGGTAAAAGCCTCTCCCATATATATATATATATATATATATATATATTTATATTTATATATAGGACGATATACCATAACTGCCACTTTCTTTCTGGCTTGCTCAAAAACTAACTTCGATTCGGCCTCCGCACATCCCAATCCCCTAATAGCTAGCGCCTCACGCTACCCCCCCCGCCCCTCAGTAAAGACCAGAGATGCCCTTAAGACTTTCTCCTCACGCCCATCAGAGGATTCCCACAGACCACTCGCCGCACCGCACCCCCTTCAGACACTCGTGACACTGCAAGCGCAAACCACTCAGCAGAATAACAACCACTACACCTGCAACACTTTACACAGGTCGTCGCATTCTACATAACAAAACAAAACATCACCCACCACGTCACAACACCTGTTTTTAGTGAGCGGCCGCCCGCTCCCTAACCGCGAACAGCGTGGGCGGACCGTGGTTGGATCCGGATCCCTCTTCGGCTCGCCTGTGGTCCACGCTGCCGTCCCAACCTGCAAGCACACTCCAACAACACACCCCGTCAAAGCTCTACCGCGAAGAGCCTTAACAACGTGCGAGCGTCCCCGTGCAACTGGTAGGCGCCCCACCAACTTTTAGTTTCTAGTTTTAAATCTAGTTCACGAACCCTTGCGCTCCGTGAACTCAGTACCGATGAAGCTATAAAAGCCTTAGGGCTAACAGCATTAACATTTTCAGAAACAATACAATACAATAACTGTCACGCTTAATAGGTGGGGTTGGCGATTGCAGTGTGGTATTATGGTACGCAAAGGATTGTTGCCTATCATTTTCAAACTTGTGAGCAGTGGTGATCCCATATAACACACAAATACGTGTGACTTATAAATAAGACTGTAGTCCGGAAATCGAAGCTGTGACCTATTATTGTAAATCTCAGTCCACTATTGTTGGTATTTCACTGCACGCCCTGCTCAATCTTACGAAAACTTATAATCCCAAAAGGGCACCATCGTAAACCTTATTTTTTGTATTTAATTTTGGTGCTAGTAATATGTAAATTAAAAGAAGAGAAGATCAATTTATTACTTTAATCTTTTTCCATTGGCATGAAAAACCAACTTCCTTTTATTTCTTTTCTTTCTTTCTTATCTTTATGTGCACATTTTCTGCCCTCTCATTAACCACCGTTACTCATTACTTCTGCCCTTAAATCTCATATTTGTATTTCTACTCTCTTATTTGAGATGTAATGTCGTGTATATTTTTATTTACAAACTTACTGTACCCGAGTCTTCGGTCATGTGAAATTTAGCAAATACAAAATAATTTTGTTTTGTTATATTTTATTTTTTGGCATTTAAAAATATTTTTACACTAAAAGTAGATTAAGTTACTACTTATTATATCAGCAACTTGCCACTATAAGTCGTGACGAAATCGGTTCAGTCAACCGGAAAAGATATACAGACAAAAATTAATAAATATATGTCCTATATATATATATATATATATACATATATATAATTTACCACGTTTATTATAGAGATGTGATCCTTATGATTGACCCTATCGATCGATACCGTATACGTGCAGAGTGTTAATTTTTTCGGATTTTACGCAAATCAAAAATAATAAAATTTCGAAAATCTGAGAATGCAGTTCTATTTATTTTTAAAAATAAAGGAAAGTTTCTTTTGAGTAAAATTGTCCATCTACAGCATGGATGCACAGACCGCGGCCCGCCGGTCGAATACTGGTGGCCCCCCGACAGCAAAAATAATACTCTCGTACATTCGAAAAATATTGAATTCTGTTCCAGAATAAAACCATAAAAAATTTAATTACCTATACTTCTGGCGGCTGGCCCGCCATCAGTTCATGATTTGCCCGAGTGGCCCCTAGTCTTAATAAGTCTGTGCAACCATGATCTACAGTATGTACGGTACTTTCCCTCCAGGTGGCATTAAAAAAATCCACCTTGTATATATAAATAAAGTATCATATTATATTCACATGAAAACCATGTCGTAGTACGTCGAGTGGAACCAAAATTTATTCACGAACCTAAGAAGTCGCAGCAGGAAGGAATAAGAAGTTCTATTACTATATGTAGTGATATAATAATATGACATAGTATATGTCATAAAGTCGCGGTAAATCGCTGAATACGCGTAGCACAGAAACGGTCGATTTTGCTATCTTTGAAAGAGGTCTATACAATGCTTGAGGGAGGGGTTGACAAGAATGTAGTTGTGAAAAAAATCTTTACTTAAATCTAAGAATAAAGTTTAGCTTATCTTCTTTAAAGTTATACCAAGATATCCGAAGAGAACCAAACTTAGTTTTACAATAAATCTACCATTTTACCTTTCTGTGAGTCGGCAAGATTAATTTATGTCGGTGGACACGGCTTCATCGGGCAAATTGTACTCTACAACACACGCCGGGATTTATTTTATCTATTTTATTACGATTTATTCGCCGCTTTTAAGACCTTTAGGGATAACGGATGATCTCATTATTAACAGTTAAGAACATTCTATTTCAAGATGAAACCTAATATTTTTTTTAGTATAGAAAAGACAATATATTTATATTTATTAAATTTAAGTATTTACGTATTTTTAAATGCACAGAAAAAGGTAAGAACCAAAAAGAGAATGCAACCAAAAAGGCATTCATCGTCCTCCCTTTTTTTGGTTTCGGGGGGAGGGGGATTTTCCGGATGTTTAAGGTCCCCTCCCTCTTGGGGGGAGGACAGGGGTATGAGGGATTCCAACCCACTAAAACCCCTTCGGTAATCGCCCTCTGCGCTATACGGGGGACTGCGGTATTTCCCGGCCAGGGATCGCCACGCGGTCTTCCCTCGCGCTGTTTTATTTTAGATAGTCCATTCCAGGGTGTACGTGTATGGTTCATGCTACCCTTGAAACCCTCGTGGTGCTATCACGATGGATCGAGACCACGTCGAACCATCGTCCGCTTCAGAGTCGCCGAAGCTAGTGGGAGTTTAGGGCCCCCACCCGAAACTCCCGCGACTGCGAAGGCCCCGTTTATGGTAGGGAAACACCATTCTCTGGAGGGCTGTAGCGAGGCGCGTCCCTGCGCTGAGGGCGTTGTCTCCGAGCGGGATCTGTCCTCTACCGATCCCTTTCGGCCGCCTCCTTCTGGACAATAACAGTCTCACAGAAAGAGGCCACGGCCCTCCACGCCGATGACACGCCCAGCATCGCCGACACGACTGCTGCCAAGGAATGATCCTGTCCGATCTCACCCGCCAGGATCCGCCGCTCCGACTGCCACGCCGGGCAGTCTACGATCGTATGCGAGGCAGAACCCTGGGCCGCCCCATCGCAGTGAAAGAGGTTCGTAGTCGCCTCGCGTCCAATCCTACACAGGTAATCACCAAACCATTCGTTCCCGATGATCACCTGCGAAAGTCTGTAGATGAGCCTTCCATCTCATCGCTGTATCCAGGCCTTGAAGACGGGAAGGATTGCTTCAACGACGCGTCTGCGCGCATAGTGCTCTTCGGAGAGCTTAGCACACCACGTCGCGAACGCCCCGCGCCGGTATTGCCGTCTGACCACCTCAAATACTCGATCCAGCTAGCCACTTCCGGCCCAGGCCCATCCATTTTTACCAGAATTTCCAGGGGCGAAAAGCGCAAAGCGGCCTTCCGCCATTAACGGCTTACTGCGCATTGGACTCCCCCAAATAGGGTCGATTTAACGACCTGTACCTAGGATCATCCAATTACCTTAAAAAATCGTAACTATTAAATGTTATTATTAAGAAAAGAACGCTAATGTCTGCGGAATATAGAAATAAAAAAGCTTTTTATAAATAATAATAAACTTTAGTTTTTTTAATAAGGTTTTATTTTTACACTCTTCACTGGAGCATGCTAAGCATAGGTGTCTATGTTATATAAATCGATCCTTTTATATTGTACTTGCCTGTTACGAAAATTTATTTGTTTATTTTTTGTTCACATTTATCTTGCTTCCACAGTGTTACACATGAGCGGGCGACTTGACAAAGAAATTCACTTTGATTTTTAGAAAATTGGTTGACATGTAGTGCGCCTTACGTTGTTTCGTAAAATTTAAGATTATCTCAACTATGTTTCATGTCGTCAATAGAAGCTATTTATATTTCATTTTGTACTAATATATCCATGGTCAAAGATTATTGTTTTTAAACATTATATGCCACTTCAAAAATAATTTATCAATTTTTTGAAACGGATAAAAAAAACCGTTTCGAGTATAAATGCTCCCAAGTGAAATGGTCAATACTTTTTGTTGAACTTTTTAAAAAGTTAACTTATAATTCATAGGTCTGATTGAACGCATATATAATAATTCCACAAGATATCAAAGATCTGCATTATTTTAGTTTTAAATCAAAAATTAAAGGTACATAAATAAATAAATCTTGTAACCGAATTCAAGAGTTTTTAGTTGATCGAAAAATGTGTAAATTGGTTAGTTGACTCATTTAACACGTTCCCTGTCCCAATACAAAAATGCAAAATTGACCGACAAGTCCAACTGGGTTTTTTGAATAATTTTTTTTTTTTGTATAGTCATAGGATAGCTTTAGTAATAAAAATTATTTTAAAAAAAACGGATGTAGGGTATTTCTACCTGAAACACATATGGTCCATGAGCGTAGAGGGTCAATTTTGCTTCTGCACGTTCATGAAACACTTGTGCTTCAGGGGACTTTTTCTATATTTTTTTGGTTTTCATTAGTATTTATTTATTGTGAATATTTTATTATTATTATATACCTAAATTTACGATATTTTCAAACTATAAAATAAGATTTCATTGATAATCTGTTTCTTTAGACAGTGTGATTTACTCAGCTTGCGAGTTATTGTGACCCTAAAAGAAAGTCGCTTGGTACAAAATGATGAAATGATGAAAATGGTACAAAAAGATCGCTTTAGATGTTTTGATTTGTGCATCTGTAACTAACGCTACACTTTTGTATCGGAAACTACATTCAACTGCTAATAGAAAATTACGCAAAACCGTACTACAGACACAGCAAGAAATTATTAGGGAATTTTTGCAATTGAATAATGCATCCGTTGCAAGTACAAATATATTTACTAATAGTCCAAGAACGTCTACTAGCTCGATAAGAACTCAGCACTTTCTGTCTAAAATTCCAAGGAAAGAGGACAATAAAATTGTACGAAAACGATGCCGTGGATGCTACGAAGAGTTGCGAAAAGAAGGTACAAACTGGGAAATTGTTGCAAAAAGTGTAAAACGAGTTTATACTGAATGTTTACAATGCAAAAAATCGTTTTGTTTATCTTGTTTCCAAAACGAACATAATAAGAAATAATTAAAAATAATTTGTGATTTCTGCGTAAAATAACATAAAAATATTTTTTCGTACGTCCCGGCGTTTTTCTTTACTTTATTATCGTACCAGTACGTCCAGTGCAGAAACTGTACAGTTCCGTTACGTCCAGTCGAATAATTTGCTTTAGAAGTTTCATATATCCCCTGATGCACATATGGCTTAGGAACGTATCAATGCTTATCAAGCGCACGTTTCCTGAACCATAAGTGGCTCAGCGGACAGGGAAAGTGTTAAATGATTGATATAGTAATGTACATATCAAAAATAGTTAATATTTATTTAAAAGGAGTATCCATGTAATTGTGCTTATAATGTAAAAATGAATTTAGAATTTTGAACAAACGTACAGGCATCAATGTATTATTATATGTGAAGAGGGTCTAAATCAGAGTTCCCCAAACTTTTTTGGGTCGTAGACTCCTTGCCATGTTTTTCCGTGTTGGGTAGACCCCCTACTTACCTGATATTGATTTCCTGTAAATTTCTAACTGTAGTGAAGCTTAGTGTTAAAAACCTTGAAGCCAAAACACATGTTAATTTATACATTTATTAATTGAATTTAAATTAAAACTACTTAGAATAAATTTTTGTATGCGTTATGTAAAATATACGTAACATTAAATAAACTATAAATAAAATAATGCAATAAAAGTAATAATGAACCTGATGCTTTAATAATAAATTATCAACATTTGGTGTCAATTTTGTAAGGGTTAATCTTAAATCTCCTCGGCTAATGATGTCCAGTCTGTGGACCCCCATTTTCATTTCATGGACCCCCAAATTTTTTTTCGCTGACGTAGACCCCTTGCAGGTTGTCATAGACCCCTAGAGGTCGATATAGACCACTTTGGGAATCACTGGTCTAAATGATAGTCGATAACCTAGTATTACACCTAATGTTAATCGTGAGGAAATCTTAATACGCCTTACATAATGGCGGCGTCATCGTGTGTGAAAGAGAGAGCTATACTTTCACATTCATCCATCTCTTTCATACAGTTGTCGTTCAGAAATCGTCTTACACTCCCTTTACCAATTATAACATTACTGCATTTAGTAAAAACACACACACACACACACACACACACGCAAATGCACACTTACACGCGCGCGCCACACACACGCCATATATGTATACATATATCATTTAGATAGAAAGTGTTCATACTCTGTATGAAGTGTTGAAATAGACTGTATGGCAATATTCTAAATACAGTTTTATCTAAGTTTGCCTGTCAGTTATTTTAAGATAAATAGCCTCCGCGGTGCAAATATTGATAATATCGTTACACTTAACGATTCATAAATTGTAAAATTTCACCGTGTTCGAAATTCAAAGAGAAAAACCGTTATAAACGGTGAAGCGAAAACGTGTGAAAGATAAGAATAAATGGAACGGTAAGAAAATATTTACTAAAAGCTTCATTTTGCCCCGGTGTACTCGTTCCACTTCCGGTTGGAAATTTTCATTCGAGTTATTTACCTTTTTTTTTAATTTAATTATGCTATAGCAAACGAAAATGTATTATTCGTTATTTTTAATTGTATATAGCTCTATAGCATCAGAATCTAGCGGTGGAAGTTCCAATGCTAATTTTTTAAAAAATCAATTAAATAATTTTGAATGTCATATGTTCCCCTGTTCGCTATTTCGAAGTTTATTAAATATATGCACGGGCATCCGCCAAAGATGGCCACGTAGACAGGACTTCCTGCGACTTTTATGTATCATCAACCCACCTAGTGGAAGCCCTACCCACGCGCCATCATTCAGTTCGTGGTCGCCACTTGAGAATATTTTAACCCCAATGACCATCAGTTGTATGAGCGAAGTACCACGCCCACTGCCACTTTAAACGAGCTATTCTTAGACCCATGTCAGCCTTTGTTTCATCTAGGTGTGTATGCAATGGGAATCCAATATAATTAAGGCACATAGTGTAGAATAAATTGTATTAAAACTCAAGACTCAGTTTTTACCACTGCTACAGTGTAAAATGATAGATAGATATGGGATGAGATGAGATGAATTCATGTTACCATTTTCTTAGATTTTAAGCGTTAATCGTCTGGTATATAGTAGATTAAATTTGAAGTTAACAAGAGATGTAATCTAAAGTATGTACATTTATGTATGTTGATCAAAGAATTATTGATTTTGAATTTGGATATAATACATATATATATACACATACATATATATATATATATATATATATATATATGTATGTATGTATAATTCACGTTTCTTTTTTAATTTTTGTTTCACGAATTCTAGTGTGTGATAGAAGTTCACGTGTGTGCATTTATTTTGACATGCAAGTGTGTTCAAATACATGCATTAGTGCAAATTAGTAGTTCTGCATGTATTTTTACTTACATTTATTATTGTGTTTTTATACATGCATGTTTGCGAGAGTTCTAACTGTCTGTGTATACATCTGTGTCTGTATTTATGGATTGTATGTCGCGAAATAAACATACATATAATAAATTACTACGTATGTATATTTAATAGCTTTTTATACTTAAATATTTAATACCTACACAATGCAATGTACTGCAAGGAAATATTTTCAACAGTTTTTCTTCGACTTGTCTAAGCAATAATAAAGGCTCGCATACATCTTTTAACGAAAAAAGGGGTCAACGTGAAAATGTGCCGCAATGTATTCCCGTGTAAATAAATTATTTATACAGCTTCGTCTGTTTCAAGATTTTTTTTATTTATTTATATATTTATTAATCTATCTATTAATCTAATATATAAAATTCTCGTGTCACGGTGTTCGAACTTGAACTCCTTCTAAACGGCTTGTCAGACTTGTACCAAATTTTATATACGTATTCAGTAGGTCTGAGAATCGGCTACTATCTATTTTCCATACCCCTAAGTGATAAGGGTGGTCCACCCCTAAATTTTATTTTTAATTTTTTAGACAATTTTTTTGGTTTTTATTTTATTATGATACAGCATACAAAAATACATACAAACCTAAATTTTCACCCCTCTACGATCAACCCTTATCTTACATTTGTTTATTAAAAACTTTTATTGTTTTTGCAAAACAACGTTTGCGGGATCAGCTAGTTATTATATAGAAACAATGGAATAATAATATAGAAGCATCATTGGTTGTCTTATGTCATATCGCGATTTCTTTCAGACAATTTTAGTTGTCTGTGATCAGGTAACATATAATCATATTGGCAAGTTGAACTGCTAGCAGGCAGGCCAATAATAGTGTTGAAACCATGGAGCGGTATACATAGCACAGTTAGAATCCACAAAGAATACGAATGACTTCGAAAAACACAGTGCGGGCAGCTTCCAACCGGCCTATTAGAATTCCAATGGAGAGGCTTATATCCAGTAGTGAACATTCTACGGCGATGATAACAATAAACTTTTAGATACATTTCAAGGATTTGTATTTTAACCCTTTATTTTTATTTAACCCGTTATCAGCGCCGGAGTTAGACGGCATCCACTGGACACGCCGTATGTACCAGTGCCGTATTTATTGAATTGATTCCTCTAAGGGTACAAACATGTTTTTTTTTTTTTTGCTATGGTCTTGCTACCTCTCGTTCCCCTATCTCGTGTGGGACAGGGACTTTTTAATTCTAGTAATTTATACATTTTTTTTATTATTATCATTCTTCTCTTTCATATATCATCTTATCTGTGGTACTGTTTCTTTCATTCTACAATTTTCCCATTTCATTTCATTCCATTAGCCATACATTCATCCTCAACCACTACATTCTAGGTATCCTTACTATTTTATTTTGCAACATTATTTATTTTTACCTATTGCATTTATTACCACCTTCCTGCAGTAGCTGAGGAAGCATACTCTCTCCCCTTCGTCTTGCATGATGGCCGAGATATTCCTTTCTTCTATCTTTTTGCCCATCCGGCATTCGGAATCTGCGCGCAGTCTTCCGAACGCCGGACAGTGGGCCACAAGGTGGACCACGGTCTGGCCCACGCTCGGTTCACAGAAGCACGAGGGGTCCTCCTTGAGCTTGAACCTGTGGAGGTACTCAGAGAACCCCCCGGTACAAACATGTTATTGAATGCGCCTTTAATTAAAAAACAATTCTCCGAAAGTATAGCATGTATTTGGAAACTAAAATTAAAAATATAAACAAAGTATATATTTAAATTTCTTCATGATACACATGAGAGGTCTTTGAGATCATCAGATAATCTGGAATTAAAAATACCGGCGCATTCTTCCTCGTTTATGGCCAAATCTTTCACCACGCAGGCCGTTCGATTGTGGAATGATTTACCGCTGAATATAAGACGTGCTAGCTCACTACCTATTTTCAAGAAAAACGTTAAGAACCATTTACTAGACCTATAATTATCTATCTCTTAGTTCATTTCTTTTTCTTCTTGCTTCTTTCCGAGGCAAGTGCGATCGAAACAATACTGATCGAAGTCAGTTAGATGATTTTATTTATTATTGTATTATATTTATAATGTGTATTAAACTTTTTTTATTATAAGTATATATGTTATATACGTATGTATGTATGTCTTTGTATGTTTATATATGAACATAAATATGTTCATTTGTTTGTGAATATGTATTTTTTTTGTACATGTGAACTACCCTTTATAAGTACTTTTATCTTTTCCTTACTATGGTTGTCTGTAAGAGATTGCCTTGTGTGATAAGACCGCCCATTGTACTTTTCTGTATATTATTGTAAAACTTATTAAATGTATCTTATCGTGTACGATAAAAAATATTAAATAAAATAAATAAAAATAAATAAAGTATCACCGCAGTTATAATCTACTAAGCTTAACTAAAAGACATTTTACTTTCAATTTATAAATCAGTAGGAATAAATCAAAGTAGAAGGTGCGTTGTTTGTAGTGAAAATGGCAAAAGGCTGTAATTTAAATATGAACTTAAAAATTGTTATGTGGACTTATATGTAGATCCCTGTTATAAGTTTTATGACAGCTAAAAAAATTACTTAGAATTATCCTAACTTACATTTTAAATTAATATACCAATCTTTATATATGTAACTCCTAAGTGATAAAATTCTAACATCAGCTTACCATGCAATGTGTACCTTTTGCAACGTGCTGTCAGAACATCCTGCGGTAAGGAAAAAGTTAATAATGTCGACTACTTCATAAATATATAAATAAAAAATTATTCATTCAAAATGTTTTATTTATAACTATCCCGGGAATTTAACCCGCGACCACGATTGCAATTCTCAGGCGTCTTCTGCTGGGATACAACTGCTTAATTATTTTGTGTATTACCATTACGTTGTTTTATTTCATAAACCATAGATTTTAGATGGTGTACCATGTATAGTTGACATTGAATATTTTACACCAATAACTGGTTATACTGTATAATTTATCTTCTATTTATTATCTGTATCTATCTTTGAATATTCTGTAACGTTTTCTTAGCATATCTATGTCATGTGAAATGAATTATTTACTCCGGTTCCCTCTCATTAGTACAACTCTTGCACCATCATGCACGCCATGTGAAATTGTATTATATCCCCCGTACGAACGCTTGCGAAGCGTCCCTAACGATGTTTGTCAACTTGTTTGTCTTGGACCCGAGTGCTGTAAGATTAATTGATGGGGTTACGGATATCACACGGAACTTTGGACGCATAATTTACAAATTTTAAGTTTGTTACTGTTCTAATAGGAATATTTCTACTGTTTGCATATCAGCCAACAACTCAGTTATAACTACACTTAACAAATCAAATCGATGTATGGCTCTATCTAGCATAATTGTATCAGAGTACTTAATACAAAGTGTGATGTGGAAAAACGTTTATTGAATAATTAACATAATTTGTGCCCGGAAAATGAATAATGCGCCTACGAGCGGTTGCGCATCGTTCCCTAGTTCAAATCCGACTCCCCGAGAACTGCAACGGCCGCGGGCACACGTGCTGCGCCTTAGCTATCTGCCAAGGCGCAAGCAAGAGCGCGTATAGTGCACGCCATGCGAGTGAGCGAGACGAGTGGGCGAGACGAGCAAACGGTTGAGCCTTGTGACGACGTCCGCGGGAACTTTCACTTATGCGGCTTTTTATGTAGCAATATTATTACAATAGTAGATATCTTATACTCTGGTATTTCCTCTCAAGAAAAGTGAAGATATTGGCATCTCGATCTATTTAAAATCAACACTCCAGATACTCCTCAAAGAGTAATCAAATTTTGTTACAAAAAAAAACGAGATTTAGTCTATGAGTATCGTTTAATCAACCAACAGTAAGTCAAAAAATAATCCATAGTGCTATCTCGCTCACACATACTCACCCACGAGTTGCACTCACATAGATATAGCGGCAAAATAAATAATCAAGAGGAGTGGTCTTCGCCCATGCCCCAGCACATATACTTCGACCTCTGCAGGTGCTGCAGAAACGCTTCACGCGGCTTGTAGCCGACGCGAGGTGGATCCAAAGTAACATCGAACTGCATAGTGACCTCAGACTCGAAACCTTCCAAGAGTTCTTCTAGGCATGCTCAAAAGCATTCTTTAAGAAGCTGGGAAGGGGTCCCACCCCAACCTCCTCAAAGTGAATTCCCCTCACTACTCCCCCGGTACCTCCAGAAACCACGTAAGGAGTCTCAAAAACGTCTTTATAGATCCTATTGCAAGATTCCTGTAATCCATGCACCACAAACCACATGTTTCAGACACTAACAACTCTGCAAGCTCAAACTTACCCTCAACAATAACCACTCCACTAACGACTGCTCCTCGCACGGGAAAACGCGTGCGATGCTCAAAGGCCAAGAATAACACTATCTACCATCTACCACGTAAACGGTGTTGGCCGCCGCGAACAGCGTGGGCGATCCGATGTAGGATCTGTATCGTTCCATAGATTGCCGATTGGTCCACGATACCCTCCAAATTTCCACTTAATACTCACTGTACAAACAACAACACCGACTCAACCAGGAAAGCCTTGCCTTCACTGCTTAATCTTCCATCAGAGTGTCTTACGTAGGTTCTGAAACACGAACGCTTTAGTTTCTAGTATAGTTCACGGACCCTTCCGCTCCGTGAACTCATATCACAAGAAGCTGTGAAAGTCTTACGGCTAACAGCAATAACATCACGGAAACCATACAATACAAGCAAAAGAAGCAAAAAAAAGAACAGAAAAGCGTAGGAATAAGCCAGGAAAATATCAAGAACGAAAGCGATTAGCAATAACGGACTAGCAATATTGAACACAGTGTTTCTTATACGTTCGACGAACTTCTACTCAACAACCCATCTCGTACAATTTATCTTCTACAGTCTACCATTTGATCAGAACAATAAAAACAGCTATGCTTCTATTCTGAACAACTCTAGATACATAAAGTGTCAGGAGAGTCATAAAGTGTCTTATCAGGAGAGAAGATTGTGTTATAAACAGAGAAGATAGGAAATGCTAAACTTAAAAGAATTTTGATAGACCTATCAAGAGGAAACTTTACTCAAGAAGGATCCGACTATATCCAAAATTAAGACGTGTGAGAAGAATTAGGTTTTTATATGAATTAAATAAAATTCCTCGTATTTTTAAACTAGGGTGTCTTTTTTCCTAAATGGTTTTTGACTTGCCATGACGAAGGGCTAGTAGTTGTGGGTTGTTACGCAAGGCTTTGGTCGCTGTTAGTTAGTTCAATGAGCCATTTTCAGAGGAGAGAAGGAGGGATGCAGAGCAGAGAAGGGAGTGTCTATCTATATATCTGAATATTGCAGCATTCGATCTTCAATCTTACTGTGAAATAGCACAAACCCACTGTGAAATAGCAGTGTTTTCACATGAGCTGAGATTCACCACATCAGTATACCGTTGAATTTACTTTCACCAGCACTAATATTGATAATACTTTTATAGTGCGAACAGTCAAGGAGTGTAACAACCTACCAGCTTCATAGTTTCCAGACAATTGTAACTAAGGAGTCTTCAAGACAAGAGTGAACAATTTATTCAGGTGAGACAGAGGTTAAGAAAATAATTATTTTAAAATTGAAAATAAATGTTATAAATGAAAATTAACAAAGTCAAAGATGAAATAATTTACAATTAAACACACTGAATACACAAACGTGTAGACACATGTAAACGCTAGGTACTCCTGTGGTTTTCTTTAGCATAATTGTTAATTATGTTATTTCAGAACAATATTAACATGGGCGATGAGGTAAGCCTTACTTATTATATGTAACTTAGAAACTTAATTAGCAAAGTCTCGTATTCAGAGAAGTGCTGGTGGTTTTTTTGAATTAATAAAGAAAATATAAATACATTTTTATTCCTAAAAGAAGTCACATATTGTTTTCATTATATATATATATATACATATTTATATATATATATGTCATTACTATATTAATAGCAGCGGTAGATAATTAAGACTTGCGATCATATATCGCGGATTCGATTTTCGTTATATATTCAAATAAAATTTATATTTTTTTCCAATAATTATTAAGGATATGCCACTGTCTACAAACATGTTTCCAGAGGAAGAGCAGCTGTGTCCTCTGCATACCATAATACCACACTGCGATCACCAAATCGACTACCAAGCGAGGCGATGATGGTTTATTCTCAGTATAGTGCGTCTATCGACTATACTGAGAATAAACCATCATCGTATCGACTGTTTTAAAAATCAAGGTTTCCAACAAAGCACAAAAAATTTTCCGTCTGAAATGGCAGTGGACTTGTATTGCTCGTGCAACGATGGTTGTTGGGGTCGGAAGCCTCTCTGGTGACCACGAGGCGGTGGATGCTCGAGTTGATCTTCCTTAGGTGGACCAACCAGTGAAGGTCGCGGGAGGTCGCTGGATGTAGGCAGCACAGGATCTGTCATCATGGCTATCTTTCGGTGACGCTTAGCCTTACAGTGGGCCTCTGTCGGGTAAACAGAAGAGAAAGAGAATCACCAAAATGATTTAAATGACGTCAGAGTTGCTTACGTCACAATTTTTTGCTATACTCGTATTAAAAATCTCCGAGTTGCTGAATCCATATGTTATTTATGAACTCTCTCAAAAAAACATTTCGATTGGATATTGTTTCTTTTCATTCGAAATTCAAATTCCGCATGAAGCTACAATTTAGCCGAGGGAAGTATATCAAAGCGAAATAAGTTACGAAATTATTTATGAATATGGATAACATCGATGCGTAACAGATTTACGTCCCTTTTACGTTCAGGTAAACGTAAAGGGTTCGAAATACGAATGGCATGAATCAAATCGCAAACGGAAGCACTTCCGGAATATTTAATAAGTTGTTTATTTGATCTTTTTTTTTTTCAATTTATACATACATGTATGTTTTAGAAAGGCGGTATGCTGGTTTTTGTGTAACTGTACAATTATTGGTAATTCATATTAGATATATTCAGATGAACATGACCGTTTTGAAATAAAATAAATAGTTCTATTAATTCCATTCAGAAATGAGACAGATCCGAGACTAAGATAGATTGTACCAGAGTTCCCCAAACTTTTTTGTGTCGTAGACCCCTTGCCATGTTTTTCCGTGTCGGGTAGACCCCCTACTTACCTGATATTGATTTCCTGTAAATTTCTAACTGTAGTGAAGTTTAGTGTTAAAAACTTAAAGTAAAAACACATGTTAATTTAAACATTTACTAATTGAATTTAATTTAAAACTACTCAAAATAAAAGTAGACCGTAGACCCCTTGCAGGTTGTCATAGACCTCTAGGAGTCGATACAGACCATTTTGGGAATCATTGGCTTATACTGTTATTTGATTTTCGTCATTATCATCACTTATTTGATGGTCACTAGAAAAGCCGTAGTGTTCAAATTTTCCAAAACGTTGTTACATAGTCAGTGGAATATAAAAATATTTTCCGAAATTGTCTCGTATTTAAGTGTGTAGTCATAAAATTTTCTTGTATTAACATTGTATCATAATGAAAATGTATTGTATTTAATATGTTCTTTAGTTAGCAAAATCATTCAACACAATTATATCTTAAGTACTACTACATCGGATTCAACCCTCTGTTTTAATTGTAACATAGTATTGTTACTCTATGGTATAAAAAAATTCTGACATCCACTAGATAAGAAAAGCTATATAGAAACATTGCCAAGTTAAATAAAAACATTACATCCAATTAAGATTTCAATTACTTACATAATTCCGCTATCTTTGTTAAGACACTTAAAAAAGTTCAACGCTTTATGGTGTTAATAAATCTAAAAACTTGCAACTTGAAATGCTTAATTACGCCGCGGCATGCCATTAAGGATGTCTTATGACAGAACTGCGCACGGAATCTGAGAAATTTGCATAGGCGAATTTTAATTTCTTTCCTCGTTAATGTGGATTAATTTTAAAAACATTGCAATGTAAATGTAATTACGAATGAATATATAATTTTTTGACTTATTGCTAGGACGCTAGTAAGTATTTTTGTAAATTCCGTGATGGGTTTGGTCAAATCGCCAGAGTCTTGGAAATTGTTTACTTAAATCTTTACAAAATCGCATACAAATTTTGGCGTTTTCGTCAAATCGCATGCAAATCTTGTTATATCAACAGAAAGTACTCAAATGATTTAGCCAATAGCTGTAATTTTTTGTCAAAGTACTAACCGCCCCTTGAATTTTTTGGTAATATCACCAAAAAGATTTGGTCAAATGACCAAAAACTCCTTGAGGGTTATGGTCAAATTTACAAAAAGATAGAAACGTCGATAAGCTTCTCGTAAATGTAAATTTAAAGGTACGATCGCAAGAGTAAAGACAAAGAAAATCGGTATTAAATACAGTTTTCTTTATGAAGCAGTATATATATATATATATATATATAAATATATATATAGTAGCTGATCCCGCAAACGTTGTTTTGCAAAAAAAATAGTTTTTAATTAACAAATAAAAAATAAAAGTTGATCGTAGAAGGGTGAAAATTTAGGGTTGTATATATTTTTGTATGCTGTATCTATAAAAAATAAAAACAACAAAAATGTTTAGAGGTGAGGTTAACATTTAGGGGAATTAAAAATAAATGTTGTCCGATTCTCTACCCTGGCCCATACACACGCTTAGATTCACGAAAATCGGTCGAACCGTTTCGGAGGAGTTTAATCACGCACACCGTGACACGAGAATTTTATATATTAGATGAAACCAAACGCTGTAAATGAACTTTGTCAAGAATATGGTGATTTATGGAAGATTTCGCGACATAGCAATGAGAAATAAATACTTATAATGATATTTTTTGTAAAGATGTACAATAACATAATTGACAACAAAGGAGCCAAACACCTTTAACGGATTTAAATACTTAACCAATTTTCAGAGCTGGTCAAATGCCTTTTCAATAACTTTATACTAGAACCAGTTGAAGCCTGTGCTTGCTGGGTTGTGGTCTTCTATTTAGAATCTTAGAGCGGCAGTTGCCGTCTCTTCTGTGTGCTATGTGACGAGTAGAGATTACAGCTTGCTAATACGTGTGGTTTTGTTAGGTACATTAGTTAGATCTTAGATCTCCTTATTCTTGAATTGATTTCGTAGACCAGTCCTGAGTATACCCTTTATCATGGTTATCAACTTTAAACTCACCTAAAAAAAAGATTGAATCTCAACAAGTCTGATGATATGGATAATTCCTCTAATTAACAGTGTTCCTACTACCCTTGTCAGATGTCCTGAAACTTAGGAAAAGTTTGTACACCCCATTAGAAAGTGTACTCACCTATACAATATTCATAAATACTTCAGTCGTTCTTGAATTAACAAACACCGCCGTAAACAAACTAAGGTCATGTTTGAGGATACACTTCAATGGGAATATCGTCAGAGGGTTGTTAAGCAACTAAATGTTGGGAATAAACAGTGGGACAGGTAACATTCGTTGTAAATGTTAAATAGGGTGTACAATCTTCATGTAATATAATTAAGGACAGTTATATAACAATGTAATTGATAATTGATTTATATATTACTACTTATGGAATATTTGATCAGCATGCTAGTCTAAGAATGCATATAAAAATATAATTCTGCTTCTCCTTTTTTTTAGCCGGTGAAAGCACATTGCAAGGCAAAAGCGGAGAGTCTTTGTATTAACTACAAAGTAAAGCTGCGTTATAGTGCTACAGAAACGGCTGTACTACGTCTTTTGGAGAGTGTAGCAAGGTAGAGGTCAATACAAGAAAAGAAAGAGGAAAGAGAAGAAAAAGTTTATGAGCGTCGTCGCTGCGAGAGTTGAGCTATATATTAGTCCCTGTTTTAGTGACGATAATAATATTGCACGTGATGATGATAATGAAGACGGTGATGAACTGTGAGCAGCACTTCATCATCACGATGTGACACAAAAACAGACAGTTTCACTTCCACAATTCAAGAACTACATTCAAATAAGAAGAACAATGGTAACTAAATATTCAAAAGAAAGTAGTACACGAATTAAAAATAATAAAAATTTCACGTCTAAAGTCTTTCTTAAATGCGGCAAGATGAAAAAACTTTAAGTTAAATGATATGCAAAATTAGCATTTTACTAACTCTGTGAGATTTTTAACGTAATGTAAGTTAACATTTAGAAACATTTAAACTTCATCGGTTGAAATTCTGAAAGTTTTCTTTTTTAGTGAAATCAATAGAGTGTATGTCATTGTAAATTTAATGTGAGTTTAAATGTGGAAAACAAAAACTTAAACACTAAATTTGCGGTCATCGCTTTAATATTTGTAATAGTATTTTCAGATTAATCCGTTATTCTATTAACTACAAAAGAAAGCTGTGTTACAGTATTACAGAAACAGCTTTACCACATCTCAGAAGAGTGCGAGATGGAGGCTGATAGAAGAAAAAAAACATGAACGTCATCGTCGCGTACGTTGAGGGTGGACTGACAGAAAGGAACAGCTGATACACATTCTTCTCATTTTTCTCATGGTAACCATCATCATATTTTATCGCCTGATATATGATCTCCAGAGATCGACAGGATGTCCGGTCTTGCAATGGCAGCATTTGAGGAAATTCTGCGACCTTAAATTATGTTGTGTGTTAGTATAGTTGAGAACTACCACCGCTGCTTCTACCGGATTGCAGTCACCACTTGAAAACCTTGAAAGAAAACCCAACACCTGCACGAGTGATTTACACCGTCAACTGCCACTTCAGACGACCAATTCTTCGAGCTACGACAAACCCCAACAGCTGCAAGAGTGATTTGCACCGTCAACTGCCTATTCAGACGACCAATTCTTCGAGCTACGACAAACCCCAACAGCTGCATAAGTGATTTGAACCGTAACTGCCACTTTAGATGACCAATTCTTCGAGCTACGATCAACCCCAACAGCTGCATGAGTGATTTGCACCGTCAACAACCACTTCGGACGACCAATACTTCGAGCTACGACTAACCCCAACAGCTGCATGAGTGATTTGCACTGTCAACTTCCACTTCAGACGACCAATTCTTCGAGCTACGACAAACCTCAACAGCTGCATGAGTGTTGTGCACCGTCAACTGCCACTTTAGACGACCAATTCTTCGAGCTACCTCGGTGATTTAGGTTCCGTAGATGAGACATGAAAAGCATTGGATTCAGAAGGTATACAGACGAAAGACTGCTTTCAAGTGGTCTTTTGAAAATCAATTGTTGTAGCCAATGTTCAGTAGTGAAACTCCTACAGCTCAAGTAACGATGACGGAAAACCGCGGTTTGTAACTAGTATATTTCGTAGCATGCCTCCATACATTACGTCTTATTGTGTGCCTCCACAAAAGCCGAATTTACATTTTGTATCATGAACAATGGAGCGTTTTCACGATTCGTTTCGTTCTGAAATTTTAAAGTAAGTAGATACGGGAATCTCTTTTTTAAAAGTTTTCGCAAACATTTCCGCTTGCGTTGTGTCCGCGATTGTTGTTCGGCGCGGATTATTGTTTCTCGGAACGCTTCGCGGGCTGGATACGGATGTTCTAGAATATTCTTACAGTACTTAATATTTTATTAATTAAAATAATTCAAGCGTTAATAAAGAGATATAATTTAAAATACGATTAATTTGATATAAAATTCGTTTCTGCATTTCTTTATTATCACGTAGCCGACACGAGTACGGGTAAATATTTAAATTAATTGATGATAATTAATTTTTATTTTATTTTATTGTAAAACCAATATGGACAAACGTCCGAAATATATGATTTATATATTATTCTTAAATATATTTTTTTTTATATAGACACTTTTCTTTTTTTGTAATTTTACTTTATAGTGCTGAAAGTTACCCAGATAGCAATGGAAAGAGCTATGCTGGGAGTATCGCTGCGAGGTCAAATTAGAAATAAGGAGATTCGCAAAAGAATCTAGATCACCGATGTAGCTCGAATAATTGCTCCTCTAAAGTGGCAGTGGGCGTGGAACATCGCTCGTGTAACCAAGCTGTAAGATTCTCGAATGGCGACCACGGGTCGGTAGACGTGACGTGGGCAGGTCCACTAGGTAGACCGATGACATAGTCAAGATCGCAGGATGTCGGTGGATACGGGTGGATACCTATGCCCTAAATATCTAATAAATTCAGGCGTTATTCTGCGGAAGTCTATCCTAAGTAAGAAAAGGACTAACGTATAGCTACTTTTGCCATGCAGCAACCTATACTTAAACCTATGCCTTGTTGTGGGCGTCCACCGGCTTTAAAAAGAAGAAACTACAAAACTTATAATCTAAGTTATTACATGTACGTTGTAATCAATTTTAATAGTGTATTTAATGGAATCAGGCGTTACCTCGCGGAAGTCCATCCTAAGTAAGAAAAGGACCAATATATAGCTACTTCCGCACATACAGTGGTAGTCGTGCAACAAAGTGCACCGCCCGCCAGCTTGCTGATAAATGCGTATGCGGCAAACAATGCGAATTACACAACCGCCACCGTCAAATCACTCAATACGTGTTTCACCCCTCCACGGGGCATCTTCAGGAGTTATGTTACACCGATTAGTGCCAAACACAGAGTGAGCTCAGTCCGTCGCCGCTTTGTTATTAATATGCCACCTCCTCCCCCACTATGACTCAAAGTCACGTGACCGATCACGTGGGCTATTTTTAATATACCCTTTCTTACGCGTAAGTTATATTTGCGATTTCACGTAATAGATGAGTGCCCCGACCTGATCTAAATCTAAACCTATGCCCTGTTGTGGGCGTCTATCAGCTTGAAAAAGAAGAAACTACAAAACTTATAATCTAAGTTATTACATGTACATAGTAAACAATTTTTAATAGTGTATACAAAAGAGACAGTGATGCGTTTAAACTTTGTTAATATTCATTGTACACGGGAACAAGTCGAACTGAACGACGAAAAACAGACAACGACACCTACATCGATCTCTTCAACAATATTGTTCTATCAACCAACATTAAATTTTATATTCACATCTTACGAACCACGTACTGGACCAAAAGGTCACAGGTGCACGAGAGACTCTCCTTGTGTTTAAACCTATGCAGGCACTAAGCGAATGGCTACCAGAACCTTATCTAGTTTTAGATTTCGAAATGCGCGGTAACTCAGTATGACTATAGGGAAAAATATCTAAGGCTTTGTCATACCTGATATTCCATTAGTTCAGCGACTCTAGCCTAGGCTGTCGATTGAAGAATGAAACGTACTATTTCTGATACTTCGGTCGCCTTTCCATCTTCAGGGTTGCGTTCTTGGCCTGTCATTAACCATCGCAATACATTAAGGCAGTTTAGATTCTTATACTAAATAATAACAGTTGCAGTTTGCGTCTATTGGCTGAATAGACAAATGTCTTTATTACCATTAAGTTATTTATTATTTTTGAAACCTTTGATTTATGCATGGATACATTAGCTGACAGCCAATAGCACTACATTTACCCTTCTGAAATGTTTATACCTTTTTATTTTCATTGCTCTTTCTCCTATATTTTCTCATAAATTCTTTCTCTATTTATCTCACATCCTTCATAAAATATGACATTCTTCGCTTTCTGGTCTTATTTCACACGTCTTTTTTCTTTTCTCGTCTACATTCTTAATTGGTTTTTACTTTGCAACATACATTTACTTGTATTCTTTATTTACAATTTTTAATTACCTTCTCTACGAGATTTATTTATGAACGAAGATATATATATATATATATATATATATATATATATATATATATATATATATATATATATATATAGTAAGTAAGCAGATAATTCTGAATATTGAAACTTAATAATTACTTTTTAAGTTTATATACGTAAAATGTAACAATAAAAAACTTTCAATTCTTTAAACTCTTTTAAAGTGAAGCGCAGTTATAATTTGTGCTGTAATATGATGACATCGTTTCCGAACATCGCAACTTTCCTTTCAATTAAACTTTATAGTTTAATACGAAGCGGAAGAGATTGTAGTGGAAGTTGCTTTTTATAAAACTGTAGTTGGAGGCGGTCCGCCTCTGGGATATGAAGCCTGAGCGCTGGAAACAATATTTTTTAATCTTTGTTATTTACTTTTATTGGAACGAAACTTTTCTTTTCGTGAGACAAAAGAAAATTTTCGGTATTGTTTTTCATTCAAAATTAATCAGTTAAAAAGTTTGATCTTCCTATTGTATTCAGGAGATAAATTACAGTGAAGGAATAGGTACCTACCAGTGCCCTATCTATCGGCTCGGAGTCGTCATTCAGGAACCTTCCAGCCTCAAAGGCTGTCAGTTTTCTTATAGCAATGTTGATAATGATGATCTGAGTTGGAATATTTATTTACTGATTTTCTAGTCACAGTTTTATTGATGTCAGTCCATCTTATCGGAATGCGTCCACGAGATATATTTTCACTTTTCCTTTCCTATCAAATGTTCCATTATTATTATTAAAGCAATTTGAAATAAATTTACCTCCAATTTTTTTTTTAAATATAAGGTATCGTTCTAAAATCCATTAATGTTACTGAATATATTTTTTATTCGAGTAAGTTCGTCTTTCACTTTGAGATCTCCCGCTCCGTACATATGATCCGTCTCTAATTGCACGGTTACATTTTATATACGCATAAGAAAATTCAAAAAGAGTTTTTATTCTCATAAATGTTTAATCCTCTTTGGTCCTTCGAGGTCCCTTTCATCAACGTTGCGCCGACGTGAAAATATATAATCCTTATTGAAAGCAATTTATTGCTCGTAAATCTTCGCATATGGCTCTATAAAGTCGTGCGGGTATAACTTAAAATCGACAATTAAATTACATTGTAAAAAGGTTTTAACAAGTTATCGGTTAATCATTAACTTAACGTGTTTAAGTTGGTTTATCTTCTTCTTCGTCTTCTTTTTAGACTATTGACAAAGTTTAACACGATGATTAGAATTCCTGTTACCATATTATCTCCTAGTTGAGAACTTTTTCGACACCAATGGTCAATAGTCTCACGGGGTGTGTGCTATATTGCCACTTAGGAGAATTCTCTCGTCAATGTTCATTATTTTTTACAACCTTTTTCATTTTGAACTAATATATACACGGTATTCACGGTATACATTCATACAAAAGGATTACATTTACCTTTCATCTATTGTTATAAAGAAATTAATAACAAAATCTATATAAAAACAAAGCGATGCCTTAGATGAAGATAAATTACTGCGGGGAGCAATAAACAGGAGGAAATATAAATCTATCACAAGAAACCATTCTTACTGAGCAATCCCAAACTTATAAATCAATCCGACGCTTATTGCGGAAAGGGGGAAGAAAAAACTTTATACAAAGTCTGGTGTCGAATGAAGTTTACATTCGATTTATTTCTAAACGATGTTCCGAAACTTAACGTATAACTTGAATTCTATGTTATTCCACTGTAACCGTACAGTATGATTATGAGTGTGAAAGTTTGTGCTGAATTTAAAGCCTCTTCTTCTTCTACTTTTTCAGCTGATCGACACCCACTGAAAGGCATAGGTATTCTCTAAAGATTGCTAAGATGACTGCTCTTACGCTGCTCGTATCCAATGACTTCCTGCGACCTTAAATATGCCGTCGATCTACCTAGTGGGGGGATTCCCACCTTTAGGCCTCAACTGCTATCGGTTACATGTGCCACGCTTACTGCTACTTCTGATAAGCAATTCTTTGAACTATGTCAGTTGTGTCAGTTCTTCTCCGGGACTCCTAATTTCTGATTAGATCTAGCTAAGAAACTCCGAGCATAGACCTCACCATTGTTCTCTGGTTGATCTAAAGCATGGATGCACAGACCGTGGCCCGTCGGTCGAATACTGGAGACCCGCCGACAGCAAAAATAATACTCTCGTACATTCGAAAAATATTGAATTCTATTCAAGAATAAAACTAAAAAAAAAATTATTATCTATACTTCAGGCGGTCGGCCCGCCATCGGTAGCCCCTAGTCTTTATAAGTCTGTGCAACCATGATCTAAAGCCTTCATGAGGCCCGTCGTAAATGACCATCTCGAATCCGTATATCATCGTATATATATATATATATATATATATATATATATATATAACTATATGCGGGCAATTAATGTGTGATATATCCCGTCAAAAAATCAATGACCTCGTAAATAATACATTTATTATTGGATTCAATAAACTAGTCCATTACATGCTGATGCTAAATACTATAAATGAGTTGTAAATAAAGGGTGTACAATTTTCTGAAATTAAACTCTACATAACGAGTAAGAAACCTAAATCAAGTTACACTAAATAAAAATTAAAGTTAAACTTAATTTGAGATATATTAATATTAAATAAATAATTAAATAATTATATGATAGTAGATAATATAAATGAATTTAACATAGTTTAGAATAAACAACCTTGATAAATTTTACGTGAAAGTGGAGGGATGATGAACACGAGGATGCAGTTCCATGTTCTCATCCGATCATGTCTGAACCAGCTCGATACCAATACTCGAAGCATTTAACGTTGTATTGCAAAAAAAATTAAAGGGTTGATCGTAGAGGGGTGAAAATTTAGGGTTGTATGTATTTTTAATGCCACATTATAAAAAAATATAAACCTAAAATTTCGTTTAAAAAAATTAAAGGTGAACAATCCTTATCACTTCGGGGTATGGAAAAATAAAGTAAAATAGTCGATTCTCAGACCTACTGAATACGCATATAAAATTTGGTAAAAATCGGTCAAGCCGTTTCGGAGGAGTACGGTTACAAACATTGTGACCGGGAAATTTTATATATACATATATATTTGTGTGTGTGTGTGTGGGTGTGTGTATATATGTATATATACAAATAGTTCCTTTAAAATTATTTTATATGGTATAATACACATTGAGCCAGAACCTTCTAGAACCTCCATAATCATTTGTTACATTGCGACTTCATAAATCATATCCCCAGAGATGGCGTCATATCCAAAGCTCATTTTCGGACATTCGCCGTTAATCTTAATTCCAACTATAATTATCTTAACAATGCCCGTGTTCATTTGGGAATGGTCTACGTTATTTCATATATTTATTATTTCATATATATATTTATGTATATTATTATTTTCACATTTTGTTTTTCAATGTATATTTTGGGTTTAATATTTTAAAAGTAATACATTACATGTCTTCTTATATATAAAACATACATCGTGTTTATTCTTATGCCATTTATCAAAAACCTTTTAGCGTGATAACTATTTTTCAGTACTAAATAGGTAACTAGATTAATAAATTTATTACAGTAATTACAATGTACATTCGAGATATAGATACACTTAAATTCAAACAGAAGATGATTACTTTCATATTGGTGACTTTCAGGGGCAGCTCTAGCTCGTGTAGCGCTCGTGTGCAATGAAACCCTGGCGCCCCCTAAGCCTGACCCCCCCCCCGTGGTTATAACTATTAACTTTAACGTCTTAACATGACAGTTTTACATATTCCAACAAGCTATTTTATAATTAGGTATAGCATACAGTATGGTATTAGTTACGGCCTTTCTTCTTATGGTGGTTGAATAACACTCATTGTTTTTATGCCTGTAGCACATATCTATTGCGAAACTAAGCGGCGAACCGCGATAGTTCATGTTTCGTCTTATGTTTTAAATTTTATGGACAGCGTAATAGAAGAATGCGGAAGCGAAATAGAGCGGAATGTATCGAAGTTCTGTTTCGCTGCCCGTAGAACTTACAACACAAGGCGTAAGTCTATCGCGGTTTTGCCGCTTGAGTTCCGTAGCGGAAGTGTACTACATATTAAACTCTTCTTCCTTAATAGGGAAGAAGAGCTTGAACATCTAGAGGAGATTTTGGGAGAACTAATTATTATTGACCGAAAATTATGTTACAGCGACATCTAGATGAGTTTTGGGAGAACTAAATATGATGTTACAATAAATCTTATAAAGTAATGTTGTTTATCTGTAATGATTAGTTTCAATGTTAATTTGTAATTATTATTCGTGTAATTTTTTTGAGTAACTTAAAAGTAAAAATATAATATGGCAACGTATATATATTATACTAACTTTTTATATGACGACCATGCGTTGTCATTTATATTTCATAACTAAACTAAGCACGACCTGGATAATGCCCGATGATCTCAGTAGAGCCTCCGGAAAACTAGGCTTTAAAATACACATAAATAAGATGTTAGTGATGTCTAATTTCCATGTCTTGCCTACTCAAGTAGTTGTCGGAGGTGCTACTCTAGAAGTTGTAGACGAATATAATTTATACTTCGGGCTAATGGTCCAGCTTGGGAAGATCCACTTCGAGAAAGATCTCACTTGACGAATCCAACTCGGATAGGCAGCGTATGTGTAGCTCCAAAACCCTTTTTTTTTTGTTTTATATACCGCAATATCTGAAGACGAAATTTGACCAATGTGCGTTGCTAGTGATGACATAAGGATCCAAGACGTGGTCATTTCTAAGGGGCTTCATATTAGGCTCAATGTCGCCCAAAGATTAAACAATTTGATAAATGACTTCCGACGTAACATGAAAATAAAAATATAATAACAACGTTAAATTTATATCACTATAAAACACCATTTATTAAATATAATAACAAAAAGCTCGTAGCAATCACAAAAGCATTTATTTATTTATTAACTTTATTAGAGATAAACAGTTACATAAAGCAGTAAGAAAGTACAAAGTTAGAAACTTAGAAATATAAAATTAGTTAAAACTGTTACCATATAACTATCTCACTAAGAACATTTAATGATTTACAGTCAAAAAATAACAAAACAAATGAAAACATTACTAAACAGGGATCAAAGATCCAGCGCATTCTGCATATTACACAGCAAGCCGTCACGTTCCAATGAGGTTTTAATTGTATTGTGTGTACACAATAATTTCGGACGAAATTATTTTTTAAAAGATACGAGAGAGTACGAGAATATATCAATATCACTAATATATGAATTAGAAAACAAAATAATTGCGATTTAATCATAGCATTCGCTTACTTGAGATACAAAACGAACACCTAAGCGGTGAATCCAGTCAGAAGGTAATCGTAATGTCTAGACATTGGTTAAAAAGGACACACACACACATATATATATATATATATATATATATATATATATATATATATATATATATATATATATAAATATATATATATAAATAAAGAAATGACAAAAGTACATTAGAATGTAATCAAATGAATACCAACAATACGATGAAATCGCAGTATTTTCTTACTTAACATACACTTTTTTTTTGTAACAGAAACGTAGTTCAACATATTGTTTGTTCTGTAAACGTATACGGGATCCATCAATAAAAGCAATTCACGCACGAACAATTGAGTATATTGTTTCATAATTGCTTCTCGGCTTTCTCTCCGTCGCAAAAGCGGAATCCAATTCGTTGCATAGAAAAATCACTATCTGTCTTCTAAGTGTCACGCCGTCAAGAATGTTCGATAATAATTATATCATATTTAGTTTCTTTTAATACTTGCCTTTAGTTTGTATATTTCAGCTCAATTATTTGTACCTTTTTATAGAAGCACAAAATTAACTTTGTCTAATCTTTTGTAATAATTTTAATCCTATACCGCACTTTTATTTTCCATTTTTAACCTATATTAATAAACATCGATCATTATAAACACAATGTTACTAAAATTTAATGGTAATATTATCATCGTGTCTAGCTATAGGTGCCCACTACAAGGCAATGGACTTTCCCAAAGATTGCTACGATAATCTGTCTCATGCTGCTCGCATATAATGACCTCCCAAGACTTCGACTTGACTTCGATTCCACCTTGACTCCCTTTGAGAAAGATTTTAGCTCCAATAGGCGACGGGTGCATGAGCGATGTGTTCCGTCAACAGCCAATTAAAGAACAGAAAAGAATAACACTCGGAAGTAAGTTAAAAAGAGTCGAGCAAGATCCAAAGCTAATCATGAATAAATATAGTTTTAGTAAATAAAAAAGATACAAAATTATCTATAATTATAACATAAAACTATAAACAAACAGTAAAATGTAAATAAAATTAAAAAATTGGGACTTAACTGTGATAATGTAGCATAATGTGGTCTAAAAATGAAAACGATGGAAGAAATGTCAGGCATAGGACATGATTTGAATGTGAAGAAATATAGAGGTGTACATTGCAAAGGGTAGAAAGAAAATTTAATACGGGAGATTGAGAAGAATGAAAGGAGAAAGTGAAATAAAAGAATAAAATAATAAAAATAGTTTATATGAGTCGTAACGTCCTTGTTTCATGTATATGGCAGGGGGGAACGAGAGGTCTGCATTCTTCTGCGTTCTTCTCCAGGCTTCCTCATTTATAATTCGATCTTACAGAGAAACTTCGAATACAGTTATCTCTATTGGTGTCTACATTAAAAATTGTTATAAGGCCCGTATTAAGCGACCACTCTAGAAATCTCTACGTAGCAACGGGTAAGACAAACTATTCAGTATGTAAACATAATAAACGTGTTATTCAAATAAATCTACACACAATGAACAATAACTAAAGTGTTATTAACGTAATAAACCATAATGTAATAAAAATATTATACAACATCGTTTACGTTACAGTAATGCAGGTGCTACGCCGCTACGCCGCTACGCCGTAACCGCACATTTTGCGGTCGTAGCACTTCATACCTGCGGGATGCTCAATATCGTAGGCGGTGTTTGTGACACCTTAACGCCGCTTGCTCCCGACACCGACGATCAGATTTACATATTTTTTTGTCTTTTATTCACAAATAGGTAGCGGCATTTTTATTTTCTTGAATAAGTACGAAACACTTAACATTGAAATTAAAAACGTATTACGCAATAAAGTTTTTTATCATCATTATTTCTGCCCTAAAGACACTGCCCTTTTAGACACTTACCAACCCCATAGATTTAGCAAGATCGTCTGTCTACCTTAAAACACACTACCATACATCATATATATATATATATATATATATATATATATATATATATATATATATATATATATATATATATATATATATATATATATATATTATATATATATATATATACATATATATATATATATATATGTATTTGTATTACGTTTCCTCACACACTTAGGTAAATAACATACTTAGGTAAGTTATTACATTGATGAAGGTAAATAAAGTTATTTTAATGAATGAAGTTTAGTTATTGTAAAGTTAATGTCCATAGTTGAGTAGTAATAGTTTAAACTTATCCAATAGTTTTTTTTAAGTAACTGCGGTAGGAACATCATCTACAAATACAAAATGCGGATAAGTTTGTTATAGTAATACTATTAAATATGATCTTTGTTTGATTAGCGGATATTTCTTAAAACTATTTAGATTGTATTGAATTTCATTTAAAACTTCTCGTTATTGTTTGATTATAAATGTGTCAGTGAATTTTTTATCAATTTCCAACCTTAATGTTACAGATTACTTTTTTAAATTCTGAAATTATAACTATATTTGGTTCAAATTTCATTTTGAAATACAAAATCTGTACGACAATGATGTGATTAGATTTTAATACGACATACGACAACTTGTTCTTCTTTTTTCAGTCGATGAACGTTCACTGAAAGGTATATTCCGCCAAAGATCGCCACGATGACGAGTACTGCAGCAAGCTATCACGATCTTATCTGTATCGTCGTTCTACCAAGCGGTAGGTTTACATGCCGTGTATATCAGCTTAATATTCCATAACTTGTTAATATATTTCTATATATTGAATGTTTTTTATTGAATTAAAAAATAATAAATACAGAGTAACAATAATCAAACATGTTCTACGAAATGATAGAAGAATAATTTATCACTCCTTCCACGTATCGTTAATCATGGCAGTATGTTGTCACATTAGTCAAGGGGAGTTAAGAATTATATCCCACTGTAATGTATGACCTGTGTTATTTTGTTACAACAGATCACATTTGTAAAAGTAATAGACAGTTGTTAGCAATATATCTATATATATATATATGTGTATGTGTATGTATTTGTGTGTATATATTCATATAGCCGTTGGGGTCCATATATATATATAGATGACATATATATATTGGTGACTTGTGGTCACCAGTTGATAACTTGCTGGACCCCAACGGCCATATGAATATATATATACATATTTATGTATATGTATATATATTTATATATATATATATATATATGGATAAATGTCTATTTAAAGTACTTATTACCAAAAAAATTATATCTCTTTGGAGATGTCTAATATTTTTTTACTAAACCTATGACACTCATGTTTACTAATAACTAGCTGTGGCCATGACTTCGCCTAGAATTTAACAAAAAAATATTTTATTTTGTTTTTATCGTTTAAGAATTTTTGTCAAGATAAAGACAGCGTATGTTACTACTTATTACATCAGCTACCTGCCAATATAAGTCTCGTCAAAATCGGTTCAGTAATTTCAGAGATCAATCGGAAAAAACAGACAGACGAAAAATTAAAAATGCGTATTTGATACAAGTACCTTATATATATTATTATTTTTAATCGCCACCAATTTTGAGGATCTCTTTTAATCTTCTATCTAATTTTGGGACAAAGAATTCACATTTTTTTTGTAATTATTTTACATACTTTCTTATTTCTTTATTCTTTTATTCGTCTTATGATCTAACTTTCCTCTTCTTTTGTTCTATAATTCTTTAATATTCTTAACTAATTTCCTTTTATGCATCGTCTCTTTTTCTTTAATTTTTTCTCAAATATCACATAAGGTTATTATCACATTTTTCCATTTTAGCTTTATTTTTATGATGATGATTTTGCTCTCATATTTATTATATATATATATTTAATACCAGGTTATCACATTTTTTGACATTTTTTTTACAAAACTTTTGTATAATTTACGTCTGCATTTTATTGATATGCATAGATAAAATTAATAAAAAATTGGCTATGCTATAAAGGTGGTGTTCCATATTCAAAATGGAATTTTGTGGTTTAAGCACTTTATGCTGTGGTTTTGATCAATTAAGGTCAGAGGGGCTACTAGCGGTCAGTATAATCAATATTGTAATAACACGCCTCTAATCGATAAACAGTAATAATGATCCTTGTAGGTAATTTAATAAAAAACTTTCATTGATAGTTTTAATCTATTTTGGGCTTGACACAACTAAATATTTACACGTAACGAATTTATTTATATATTTGAACACCAAGTATAATGCGGAGAAGAAATCTGATGTATAAAGGATGTTTATTTTTAGATATAAAAGATTGAAAGGTTCACTAATTCACTGTAATTACTGGATACAGTTGATTGATAATTTTAATCGTGTTTATAAATAATAAATACTGTGATTATAATTTAGTAAGTGTTTTGATTATAAGGATTACTACATATTGAAATTATTTATTGTTAACTAATTTGTCTCTATAGATTTTGCAGTGCCAGAAGTAATTGATTTGTTATATAACAATAGAGAAAATAAATTAATACAACGTATTTTTAGAGAAATCACTTTATAAAAGATTAAAATTACTTATTGTTGATTAATTCGTTTCTATAGATATTGCAGTGCCAGAAATAATTAATTTGTCATATACCAATAGGAAAAAAAAATTAATATAGTGTATTTTAAAGAAATCACTTAATTGATGATTAAAATCCAAGGCTTTAGAGCTTTTACGAGATATACCTTTACTACCTTAAGCTTTCTCAGGTAAATCCGATCATTATGTATATATGAAACCAACGTATGTAGTTTTTTTTAAAGAGTTTGGCCGACAGGCCCCTCATCCCGTAATTGGTAATGCGATGTAAGAAAAACTTGCCGGATGGTTAAAACGTATAATATAATATCACAGAATAAGAAATCTCAATCTGAGCTACAATTAAGTTGAAGCGACAGGTCTGCTCGGTACCGCGGCGCGTCAAAGATAGCGAGATGTACGAAGGCATAGAAAAACAGATGCGTTCATAGATAATAAATTTGGATGCGTTCTAATGAACGTCACGAGTTCATAAAACATAAGTTTATTTTGTAAGTCGTATATGTTTGTATCATATATGAAGAAGCGACAATTAGGTGTAACAAATAACTATTTAAACGAAGGTAATAAAATGATAAAATCCTAAATATAATATAAATGTAATCTACTAGGGTTTGGTCTTCAATTGAATCCAAGACTGAATTAGCTGCCAAAAAGCTGGATATATAGCGGAAAGTTCATTAGTTTTTTACACCAGGATATACTCTGAGCATGTATGTAGAACAATTCCGGACATGTTAAGAATACTGTGGTCATCAGGCAGATGGATTGGTAATGTATCAGCTCGGAACTTTGGACTACATACAGATATGAAGCCAAAAGCTTCAGAGCTTAGAGTATCGGCAAAAAATTGTCAGTTTATTGGTGCTCTATCGACTGAATATTGGATTGTACGGATTGTATCGGAATTACATCAATTAACTTGCCCATATCCTTTCTTCCATCGAACAACAACATGCACGGATTCACGACATCTAAACACGGTTAAAATCGCTTCAATCCGCATTAAGCGTTTTGCTATTACTATGTACAGTGGAAACAGCATATGAAAGGAATAACCTAACAGTGTTGTTGCTTCCAGTTAACTATATATTAGCAGTCTTCAAGTTAGGAGTGAAAAAAATTCTTCTAGGCAAGCATATAACATCGGAGACCTCGTCATTACATAACCTCAGGAGAGGTCAAATGTTTTTTTTTTACCATAGATTAGCTATTTATTATACTTAGCTTCATACTATATATATATATATATATATATATATATATATATATATATAATTTCACGCACACAAAATCACAGGTAGTATTAGTAAAAACGAGTGTCGTAGCTTTCAAAGTCTGATAACACATTTTCAAATGGAGATATAGAACCTTTTGTAAAGTTACTTCTACAATATATACGACTCACGTTCACGTTCTCCCTTAAAGATTGCGCGACTTCCCGCTTTTTAATGAAGGGCCTAGTACGCTTTTACTAGCTCGTAACACACACACGTGTGTGTGTGTGTCTATATTTATAAGTATATATTGCGTTTTTAAAATAAGTTAATAAGTATTGTCTATTGTCAAGCATACACAGTATATTCCAACTTAACATAACACGAGACAGTGTTCAAATGCTTTACACAGTTCATGTAAAATTCATGATCGAAATTATCAAAATAATACATTTAAAAAACTTTTAAGTTTAACGGTTTTTTGATACCCATATTGTGGTGGTTATGGAAAAATATGTACCTAGTCCGCCATATTGGAACGTCGTCTATCTTGAATTTTAAGTTTTGACATAATCATCGTGTTTTACTAGTGCAGCTCTTTCATTTGATACCCATATTGAGGGGGTTAAGGAAAAATATGTAATCCGCCATTTTGTATCGGCGGCTATCTTAGATTTATATTGTTATTGATTTTATTATATTGTATTGTCATCTAAATTAAATGTGTGTACCAAATTTCAGATCAATCTGACAACGGGAAGGTGTTTAAATTTCAATTTCTAATTTTGACCCAAATAAATAAACAAATTCCGTACGGGTCGAACTAAATAAAACCGTTTGAAAACACATCGATGTCTGTCGATTAGACATCGCACACACCACAAGTAGATTTTAAGGTAAGAAAATATACATCAGATGGACATAAGAAATATCATCACGTGATTTCGTACAAACACAGATGTTAAGATACAACGAGGGTCTGAAATATAATAGTCGTTTAGGTAATTGCTCCGTACCGTCCGTCGACGCCGTTGACTGATAGCGTTATCACGCTAGCATCTGGTGTCACCTGAACTCATGATAAATTACATTGTATATCAGACCACGAAATGGACTGCGCAAAGTGAGATTAGTTATTTGGGCATCTATCGTGGAGTCCAGAACAATTACACAATTGAGATACGTTTGAATGACAAAGATATGGAACAGTCCGCTTCCATCTGATAAAGGGAAGGTATCCAAGCTATACCTGATATATCTACTAAAACGCATTAATAGACTAAACATATACAAGGCATGAAGCTGAATAAATGTTACCTCTTTTGCTTTTGTTCGCATTTTGTATATAAAAGAAATTCACATACATACATACACATACACACACACATACATTTATATATAAATATATATATATTTACCGCTTTCTCACAATGGAAAATTTATTCTGATCCTGAAGATATCTGGGTTATAATTCTTGAGAAAAGTAAGCCGGTTGAACGTTACTGAAATAAACTAATCATAAATAATCAAAACATGAAAAATGCTATTTATTTCACTGTTATAACTAAGAAGATTGTAAGTTTGTAAAATAAACACGAGACGGTTTATCCAAACTAGAATCAAAAGGCAATAGTAATGAACCAATTTGGCTAATGCTGCAGAACACGTATTAAGCTGACTTGAATATACTAGTAGCTTTCTTTGTGTGATCAAATATTTTATCTTTTACAACTGCATGTTTCTTTAAAACAAAATAAACGTTTATTCGTAGTTATTTCAGATTCTTTCTATCTTTGTCTCTGTTTCTCCACTACCCTTGAAGTTAAATAGATATATTTTCAGTGCATTCGAAGCTTGTAGAAGTCATTGGCCCTACAAAGAGTAGATATGAGTGCTTGGTACTGTGAAACAAATGGATCTTACATTAAAGTCATCAATAAATAAACCTTGAAGTAATTATCTTTTATGTATCATTTTTAAACATCCTGTATATAAAAGTGTTAGTACTACAGATGGGTGGAATCGTATAAGATTTCAATGGTATGAAGTTGTTGTGGCGGTTTTTTTAAATATCATCGCCGTTGCAGCCTATGGACGTCCACTGCAATGTAAAGGCTTCACCTAAAGATATATATACCCCATACCATAATAGTTCCAGGCCCCGCTTCCATCAATTGTTAAGGAATCTGCATTTGTACAGTAAATCCAGGAAATTCTGTGCAGTTACGTCTTGTCATACAGTATTGAAATATGTATGTGTATTTAATTAATTATTTTATAAAATTTAATTAATATTTTAGGTGTGCAATTGATGGGATGTACCCTAATCTCTACGTTTGGATAGCGGATTAGCGATTGAAATTTGGTCTGATAGTAGGTAGAGAAGTGAGGGTGCCTTATAACTGCATCACCTGCTCGGAGAATCACTAGAGCAGTGCAGGGGCGGCTTAACCTATAGTGCAGGGTGTGCAATGCACACGGGCGCTGCCGTCTCAGGGGGTGCCGCGGTGCTCTGAGACCGCTAAGAGCATCGTCTTGGACCATCACGGTACAACAATGATATGACAGAAGCGGCCAGCCAGCGCTGTGACGGCAGTTATCAAACGCGAGCGCCCTATGGGCGGTTTCCTTTTCGTACATTTTGTTTCAACTCGAAATAAACCTTATTTCATGTAATAAAAGCTTAGAAGCGGCCAGACAGCGTTGCAAATTTAATACTTATAGCCGCGGGGGGTGTGTCAGGCCTAGGGGGCGTCAAGGTTTCATTGCACACGGGCGCTACACGAGCTAGAGCCGCCCCTGAGGTTGTGTGTTCGTACACGGAGCACTCGCCTTAATCTGTACTGCAGACAAAGACGGTGAAGACATGATCTACCGTAAATAGGTCTGTGGCGTTGGACCGCGCCTCGAAACACGCGTTGCCTAGCAACGAGCTCTTACCCACGTGTCCGTCGATCGCATCGCGGCGGCGGCGGCAATGAAACGGATAAATGACAGATTGATTTGACGCGCTGTTGAGAGTCTCCGCGCTCATTATAAGTGCTAGCGGAGGTGCGGTCAACATTAACAAGAAGCTACAGAAGAACAAAAAACTACAGTACTGCGACCACTCCTACAGGTCCTTGTCTTCGAGCGGGTATATATTACCCCTTGGTATAATCAATAAATAAGGAATGGTGAATTAAGTAGTGATATTTTTGTCACTTTCGTCGTCTTTCAAGATTATTGTATTTATAAAAAATTGTTTAATAATATACAATGAAAACGCTATGAATATTACAGTGTATCGCTAATGGCCATTTTCTTTTGAAACATCAACATAAATATTTGCATACAAATGCATTCGATCCAAAATTTAACTTTAATATTTCGTGTCGTTTCTTAAGTTAAAACTTACAAGTGAAATACGCTCCGTAAGTTATTACGGACGCTGCATTATTTGTTGCAGTTTGCTGCGGTTCAGTTTATATTCCGGTTAACGCGCTTTAGAATTTTGTAAATTAAGTACTTTATTATATATAAGTTACATTATACACATAAAAGAATAGTGTTTTTTCTTCTATTTTTATAGTGTGTTCACTTCTATTTCTCTTTGGATAAAATATCCTAATCCTTATTTATGATGTGATGAAAATATGACAAAAAATAAGCGAGCTTTTTCTAAGCTCTTTTCAAAGATACATAAGGAAAACTCTTATCTTTATGGGTTAAGATATGTTATTATTTTGAACATGGGTAGCCCAGCAGTGGAGGACAGTGACTTGCGATTGTAGATCGCGAGGTTTTCATTTGAGAATTTGAACAGCATCGAAAAAATAACATCTCCTTGCCTAATATCTCTATGCAACTTGAGTGGTTTTTTTTTTAATTGGCCCTCGTTATTGGGGACCTCTTCTTCCATCCCCTATTTAATTTGGAACAGGGTTTTGTATTTCTTAATTATTTTTTTTCACTAGAATTTTTATTTTCGTTCTCGTCTTCCATAGTACACAATATCTTTTTTCCTCCTTCTATCATTCTACAATTCCATCTTCCTTTCTCCCCTCATTTCGTACATCCTCAAACACTTCTGTTATCCATTTCTATTACAGTATCACAGTTTTACTTGAGTGGTTTTCAGCTCTGGTTCTATAGTTTGACTAACATGGTGATGTTTTCATATGCACTTCAACATCATGATTCATCACATCTTTGATGGGACTGCAGCATAGCCAAAGTCTCGAAGTTTCTTTCTCATAGTCCACAAACGTCAAACATAGTGGCTGATTATACTCTTCAGTCTTATACATAATCTACCGTAGCGTATATATGTGGCCTATGGTATTAAAGCCTTTATAAAAACCTGATTGTTCAGGAGGCTGGAGTTACCAAACCTGTGTGCAAGAGATGGATCTATATTTGTTCAGCAGAGTATTATCACCTTTTTGCAGAATAGCACCACCAAGTAACTTAGTTAATTTTTAATCTTTGTTTGTATTTCACACTTAAACTGAGATTTAATAGAAATATACAAAATGTTAGTCGTACAATATTGACGACTGGTTCTTAGATGAGACAGTGATTTTTCTACACAGTGTAATGGATTCTGCTTTTGCAACGAACAGAAAGCCGAGGGGCAATTATGAAACAATTGTTCGTGCGTGAATTGCCTTTATTGATGAATTTCTTGTACGCATATAGAACAAACAATATCTTAAACAACGTTTTTGTCACAAAAAGCTGTCGTGTTAACTGTGTTTTTGTATGTCAAGAAAGCGGATATTGCGGTTTGATCGTATTATTGGTTTTATTTCGAATACACTTTAATGTGTTTGTAAAATTAACATCGTAAAATTTAGACGTGTGCTCTATTCAATATTGTATATATATAATTCTTAGTTAACCAATGTCTAACGACTAACTTCTGGATTAACCATGCTAGTGCCTAGGCAATCGTGTTATTGTGAGAGGAAACGAATACAGTTCTCGGGGCTGACGGCCCGTGTAGTAGATTTAGAGAGACAATTTTGTACAACGGCGTTCACTTTCTACTACCAGACTTGTTGTCCTGTTTTATTAAATTTTAAACTATCATATCTATGTTGCTTCGAAAGCTGGTTCAATAAATAAGGTGCAATTTGCTTTCGACATTTCTGAATCTATATTATTACAGCTCACGCTCCCATCTACAATACATACAAAATTACTATTTACTATTTTTTATTTATTTTACTACGTGTCAGTACTGCTTTATCTTAGTTTAAAGGGCTTTATGTACAATAATTATCCATGGAATAGTAAATTATCTAAGTACTGCATGATGGAATGTTCTCGAAACAACTCCGTTTTAGAATACGGTACCGTCATATAAATATGATGTATTTATTATTCAGTTAATGTGTATTCTCACTACAAAAGCCTACTACTATCTGTGAAAATGTCTATTCATTTTAAATTGCAATATTATAGAAGTTTTAAAACTATAACCCAAGTGAAAGAAACTAAAAACTTCATGTTGATGGCGCCGGGCTCGCAATCAGAACAATGTCGTTAGAGAACTGTGAACAGAACTAACTTACAATTTCTTAAGTTGTCGCTTTGTTAAAGCTTGTTCATTAATTATTTACGTTATATAGTGTAGTGTTGTATGGCGTAGTTTAATGAAATATAGTGCATTGCAATTCAGTATATTGCAGAAGATAACAACGATAGTAACTACAACAGTAACACCGTGATAGTAATTGTTACATAACAGTAACAAAGTAACAGTAACACAGTTATAGTTAAATAGTAACACGGTTACAATAAAATAGTTACAGTAACAGTAATACAGTTACACAGTATCATTAACACAGCATCGGTCACACAGTAACTGTTACATAGTATCAATCACACAGTAACAATTTTCCTTTAATATTTAATAGAATAAGGCGTTACCTTGCGGAAGTCCATCCTAAGTAAGAAAAGGACCAATATTTAAGCACTTCCGCAAATGCAGTGGCAGTCGTGCAACAAAGTGCACCGCCCGCCAGCCAACTAATAAATGCGTATGCGGCAAACAATACGAATTACACAACTGCCACCGTTAAATCACTCAACACGTGTTTCACCCCTCCACGGGGCATCCTCTGGAGTAATGTTACCACTGCATATGCGGAAGTGCCTAAATATTGGTTTACTTAGTTTTCCTTTGATCTCGTTCCTGCTGCTTTATTTGGGACAGGGACGTTACAATGCTTGTGTAAATATTATAAAATATTTTTCATTTCTATTTTAATCCTTGCTCCTGTTCCGAGCAATGTAGTAACACTGTAACAACATCACGAATACACTTAACATATGACAGTTACAATAAAACATCAATATTAACATTAATAAAGTAATGTAACACAGTAAGAGTAACACGGAAACAGTAACACTAACACGGTAACAGTGTCACAATAATAGTTACAGTAACACAGTAACGGTAACAATAAAACAGCATTAACTGTAACAAAGTTACAGTAACACAATAAGAGTAACACAAAAACAGTGATAGTAACACGGTAACAAAAACATTAACACGGTAATAGTGACACAGTAACAGTAACAATAACAACAATAAGAGTAACACGGAAACAGTAACTGTAGCACGGTAACAATGTCACAATAATAGTTACAGTAACAGTAACAATAAAACAGCATTAACTGTAACAAAGTGAGAGTAACACAATAAGAGTAATACAGAAACAGTGACAGTAACACGGTAACAAAAACATTAACATGGTAATAGTGACACAGTAACAGTGATAATAAATACAGTAAGAGTAACACGGAAATAGTAACAGAAGCACGGTAACAGTGTCACAATAGTAGTTACAGTAACACAGTAACAGTAACAATAAAACAGCATTAACTGTAACAAAGTGAGAGTAACACAATAAGAGTAATACAGAAACAGTGACAGTAACACGGTAACAAAAACATTAACATGGTAATAGTGACACAGTAACAGTAACAATAAAAACAGTAATAGTAACACAGAAACAGTGACAGTAACACGGTAACAAAAACATTAACATGGTAATAGTGACACAGTAACAGTGATAATAAAAACAGTAAGAGTAATACGGAAATAGTAACAGGAGCACGGTAACAGTGTCACAATAATAGTAACATTAACACAGTAACAGTAACAATAAAACAGCATTATCACGAGTAACAAAGTAAGAGTAGCACAGTAACAGTAACGATAACGATAATACAGCAATAGTAACAGTTACACAGTATCATAACGGTTCCCTGCCCATCTTCCCACAACGGCTAAGGAGCATGCATAGACGGTAAATATATAGAATGCCACAAAAATGCATTTCATCGTACGGTATCAAAGGTGGTGTGTTTATCAACGAATATTTTTTTTTAAATTCAACTGACAATCTATTGGAAGAGGAATAAATAAATGATATGCTTATTAGAAAAGGTAATTTTCAACTAAACTGTAGTGTATATGATGTTCTATAAAATTAAATATTTATTAAATAAATACATTTAAAAAACTAAGTTAACCGGTTTTTTGATACCCATATTGTGGTGGTCGTGAAAAAATATGTACCTAGTCCGCCATATTGGAACGGCGTCCATCTTGAATTTTAAATTTTGACATAATCATGTTGTTTTACTAATGTAGCCCATTTATTTGATACCCATATTGAGGGGGTTTATGAAAAATATGTAATCCGCCTTTTCGTATCGGCGGCCATCTTAGATTTCTAATGTTATTGATTTTATTATATTATCATCTAAATTAAATTTGTGTACTAAATTTCAGATCAATCTAACAACGGAAAGGTGCTTAAATTTCAATTTCTAATTTGGACCCAAATAAATAAACAAATAAATTCCGTACGGGTCGAACTAAATAAAACCGTTTAAAAATTAAACGAATACAAAATGAAAAGGTAATAAAACGCAGTAAGGTTTGGTCGGAAAACTTTACTGTACCAATATACAACACTGCTGCCCATCCTCGCAGTCACGTGCTTCTTTGAAGGTTAGATTCTCTGGACATGGCCAATTTGGATTTATACACATACCACCGCGGTGATGGCATCGCTTTTCTGATGATGGAACTGTGAATAAACATTGTAATACTTTTATTTGCTTGGATAATAGCATCGTGTTCGTCTTTATTAACACCCTCTATAAGAACTATATTTATTTATTCATACAATAATCATAATTTTAAATCTAGAACGTCAAATGGATATATGATTCCTCTGTAGATTTCCCATAGGATCGGTTGGAAGTGGCCTCCAGGTCTACCGTCGAATTTAACAACGTCTGTCAATGTTTGGGGATGGATCTCCAGCGCTGGACTTACTGGCCCGTGGTTTCTTCTCCAGAATGTTAAGGCTCCAGCGGCCATCTGTTATCAATGTGCCTGCCTAATGGAACTTCAACACACAAATTTACAGGACTCTTTATGTTCATGTCAGAACCTTATTATTCTTGCGGTAGCGGATCCTAAGATTTAAGGGAGTAGAGAGAGATATAAAATACCTCTATTTTAATTAAACATTTTATCTGGTTGTCTAATTATGCTGTAATAATTAAAAAATTGTGAAATCTTTGCAACAAACCTCATTTTCATTGTATGGTATTTGTTTTTATTGGCCATTACTTTTAATCCTATTTTATTTCCTTATCATCTATATCAATTTAGCGGTTGGTATCGCATGAAATAGAAATCATTTTTTTATTAATTTTAATTATTTATATGATTTCTTGTACTTTCTAAATGTTTTAAGAGGTTAAATATTTCAACATGACGGATACATTCGTTCTGATATATTCCTAATTTAAATATTCAAATCTAGTATAAAGAAGTTAATTAATAGTATTTCAATAATTTAAGAATGTAATAAGAACACGACTCCACTTAGACGGAAAACAGAACAATTACTAATAGGCAGTTTTGCATGTCTTAATTAGGAACAATGACAAGCATGGAGTAGCTGTTAGTTTTGTAAAGTATTTTACTCACGTGAATGGCAACATTCGATGTTCATACGCTGTTGCAGAGGACATAGACCAGGTTGCTGAGCACGTCTTTCATCTGGACAATCCGCAGCAGGGATGCAAATGCCGCCCATGATCAGACACGGCAATTCGTTGAACAACTCTACAACAAAATTATATATATATATGTATTAGAATATTAAAAAAGCCTTTATAATAAATAGAGTGATTGAGCAGTGGTAAGCTAGCGGTAGTGGACTGTGACTTGCGATCGAAGGTGATATGTTTGATTCCTGGGATACTATTACATATAATTTACACTGTGCATTGATTATATAGGATCGTCGCTGCTCACCAACAAGTTTGCACTAGATATCACAGATATCGCCAACCCTCCTGTCAAGCGTTGCACCCTATATCTAAGGGGGAAGCATATGCCTTGAAGTAGGGATCTATGGCCTGCAAAAAGGACGACGAAAGACATAAATGTATTTTGTTGATCTTAGGTGTTTTTTTTCCAAGCCTCCAACCTTCTAGCTCACACATAGTTTAATTGTTCAATTTGTTACTTTAGCTCATTATTTTCATTCTATTTTTTAAAATTCTCTTATTTCCAGTAAAATTTTAAATATACCACCATTACTAATACGAATCATATATTTTACGTAAAGTTTGTACAATTAAAAATACCTATTAGCTATTAATACACGCTTCGATGATTTTAAGTGGCCCTATTTTAGATGACTCTCGTACTCCCTATCGTGTGAGTACAGGGGCATTTTTTTAACAATTCTTCTTTACATGACTATTTATTTCCTTACTCTTCTTCTTTATTCTATATGTCTTCAATTCTTCTATTATCTATCACATTCTCTTGCGTTACTTTTCAAACAAGTTTAGATGTTGGCCACCATGAAATACATTATTTTAACGAAAAACTTTTGAGATTTAAAAAATTTGAATTCAGAACCTAAAAGATATTTAAACAAAGAAAATGTGTATTTATATTACACCGAAATTTCTGTTCGTATTTCATAAAGAAATAACATTACTGACGTTTGAAATGTCTTATGTCTGAATAGCAGAAAATTCTGGAATTATTTAAACTTTTTTTGGGGGTTTCAAATTTAAAATCATCTGATGTGATAATGAAATAATGAACAAACTGTAGTACCTTGATTATGAGATATGGCTGGTGATGGGGCGATGATTGGAATGAATGTTAGAAATATTAAGAATAAAACATATCATAAAGACAGACAGAAGAATAATAAGTAGTAAAGTAGTACGGTAAAGTATCATAAAAAATAAAATGTCGAAAGGAATTTAATCAAACCACGTCTCTATCCTACTTGTAGGGGAAACGATAGGTCGCTAAAAACGGTGGCCCAAAAATAAATGCTCTCAATAAATTGAAATATAGTATCCATTTTTGTATGATCTCTCACTGCTGTCCAAATGACATTTACAGATTCAGCAAGTATGAAGTGGCATGGTTCAGAATACGCATAGCCTTCTTTTAAAGTTGCGAAGCCTGAAGGCTCTCAGGGGAGCCTGCTACATACTATTTTACCGGATTGATAGGCCGCCGAGATCTGAGATAGCTTCAGGTAACGCTCAACGGAGTGACTAAGTAATTAGTAGTAGCACAGTAAGTTATTTGCATGCTTCCATTGTAAAAAAATTAAAACATACTAACCATTATTTTCTCCTGTATTCGTATCACTCTTTAATCCTGACGCCGTAAATATAATTACAATAAAATATATAAAATTTATAAACATTTTAAAATATCTCGTGTCACTGAACCGTTCCGAACGTAAATGCTGTACGTTGGGAAATACCAACACATTTATATATATACAACCCGCATCGAATGTATGTTAATTAAGTTTTAAATAAGATAAGAAATGTTTATTGTACTTGTTGTATTTATTTATTGATCACTGGGTTATTGAATAATTTTGTTGGTCATTAATTTAATTTATTCAATAAATAAATACATTTAAAAAATTTTTAAGTTAAACGGTTTTTTGATACCCATATTGTGGTGGTCGTGGAAAAATATGTACCCAGTCCATCTTGAATTTTAAATTTTGACATAATCATCGAGTTTTACTATTGTAGCCCTTTCATTTGATACCCATATTGAGGGGGTTAAGGAAAAATTTGTAATCCGCCATTTTGTATCGGCGGCCATCTTAGATTTGTAATGTTATTGATTTTATTATATTGTATTGTCATCTAAATTAAATGTGTGTACCAAATTTCAGATCAATCTGACAACGGGAAGGTGCTTAAATTTCAATTTCTAATTTTGACCTAAATAAATTCCATACGGGTCGAACTAAATAAAACTGTTTAATATAGCTATCATTTTGATGCAATAGTCCAATGAGTTTTGACAGTACAAAGGTATTATACTGTTAGTATGTACTGTAATATAAAATTTATTTGACTCACAATATTCAATATTGCTATTTTAATAGGTCAATTATTGATTTTATTATTTATTTATACTATAGTTACTTTGGATTTCTTACAGTGAAGGCTTACGTGAGTAATCAAAAAAATAGAGAAATAGTCAAATTTGATAAAAAACCAGAATGATATGAACTCTACAAATACACCCTTGAACTTAAAGTTTCCAATTGCGCCCAGGCCTGGGAAGAACCAGTTGCGTGGTCGCTTTTAAAATATCCTTAGTAGAGGAGCAATTCGTTCCCAAACTTTATTATATTAATTGATGTGAAAGATTTTGAAGCGATATTAGATATTTAATGGAATCAGGCGCTACCTTGCGGAAGTCCATCCTAAGTATGAAAATACTCTGACTCTGTGTTTGGCACCAATCGGTGTAACATAACTACTAAAGATGCCCCGTGGAGGGGTGAAACACGCGTTGAGTAATTTGGCGGTGGCGGTTGTGTGATTCGCATTGTTTGCCGCATACGCATTTATCAGCGGGCTGGCGGGCGGTGCACTTTATTGCACGACTACCACTTCATGTGCGGAAGTGGCTAAATATTGGTCCTTTTCTTACTTATATAATAGGTTGTCAAATATCTCCCTTCCGCTTTTTTGCTCTTTATTCAATGCTTTATAAAAAGTGTTACAGTGATCGGATTTAGTTCAAATATGCGCCGTTTTGTTCGATAATCTGTTTCCATCTAGACGGCAACTTCATAATACCTCCCTCGTAGAAGCCCCTCTCCTTATTTGCGAAGAACTCGGACAGCCACTTTTCACAAACCTCTTTTGAGTTCAACTTTACACCACCAAGGGCGTTTGCCATGGACAGGAACAGGTGGTAATCACTTGGCGCTATGTCCGGGCTATATGGTGGATGTGATAAAACCTCCCATCCGAGCTCCCGTAGCTTCTGACGAGTCATCAACGAAGTGTGTGGTCTGGCGTTATCCTGGTGGAACACTACACCCTTCCTGTTGGCCAATTCTGGACGCTTCTGGTCGATCGCCTGCTTCAAGCGGTCCAGTTGTTCGCAGTAGATGGTAGAATTAAGCGTCTGGCCATATGGGAGCAGCTCATAGTGGATGATTCCCTTCCAATCCCACCAAACACACAGCAAAACCTTCCTGGCCGTCAATCCCGGCTTGGCCACTGTTTGGGACGATTCACCGGCCTTCGACCACGACCGTTTTCGCTTGATATTGTCGTATGTGATTCATTTTTCGTCGCCAGTCACCATCCGCTTCAAGAATGGGTAGAGTTCGTTCCGTTTCAGCAGCATATCGCAGGCGTTGATTCGGTCCAGAAGGTTTTTTTGCGTCAAATCATGCGGCACCCAAACATCAAGCTTTTTTGTATCCAGCCTTCTGTAGATGGTTTAAAATGGTTTGGTGACTAACTCCCATCTCCTGGGCGATGTCACGAGATGCCACATGCCGGTCTAACTCGATGTAGTCCATGATTTGATCGGTATTTGTCGTCACAGGTCTTCCGCCGGCTGGCTTATCCATGGTGTCGTTTTCGCCGGCTCTGTATCGTCGAAACCATTCCTCCGCGGTTCGAAGTGATAGAGTACCATCCCCCAAAACACCATTAATCTCACGGAACGTTTCTCTAGCGGATTTGCCTTTAACGAAGGAAATCTTTAAAATAGCGCGAATTTCAGCGTTAGTGAACTCCATGTTTACACGTCTATAACTGTTGAACGCAATATCCAAACTAATCATGCATAGCGTCGTTTTGTAGGTTATGTCAAGACCTTTCAAATTATGTATAGTATTGCCAGATACGAGCTCTGTAGCGCTTTGTACATAGCCGCGAAATTCAAAAGACAAAAAGGCGGAAGGGAGATATTTGACAACCTATTATTAGATATATCCTTCTTTTGAGTTGATAGATGACAAATGCAAGGCGTAGGTCTGCCTTGAAGTTAATATATATTTGCTTAAAAATAATAGTAATATTAGTGTAATTGTAAGAAATAATTTTTCTTAATCAAAAGTTTTCTTTGCTCCTACTAAAACTAGAAAAGTAAAGACTGGTCCGCAACAGGGATACGAAATTCCGATAAAAATCTATGGAAAATGGTAATTCTATTTGAATATTACAAACCACTAACGATGGAAACATTAAAATAATATTTGGTTTAACAACGCTCTCTGGCATTTCGCCAAATGTCTCCGACTTAACGCTACAATGTTAACTAGTATGTTTAATTGTTATTCCGCTGGTACGTAATGATATTACATTTTAAATTGTCGGTTTATCATGCTCGTAAAACTAACATAATTAGCCTTACGTGTTTTTAAAAGTACTCGTTTTTTTTTTTTCGTTTCGTGGAACGGTTTTATATATTTTTTTGCGCCAATCCACGGTTCCGGAATTAAGCTCATGGTCTTTTTTAAATTTAGAACTGACAAAATTATTTTAGTTTATTTCTTTATTTATACACTTCGTATATACTGTACCGTTGCTGTGAATGGTGAAGGTAAAAGCGAGATCGTCAACAAAAGAAAAATATATTTAATTAAAAAGGATAATAGGCAGGCCTGGTCAGTATTCCCCAGATGGTGGTGGAAATCAGCCGCACTATCTCCCAGGACTGGTCAGGCGGCAGCAGGTCGAAACGAGGAGCGTTGGTAGTTGACAGAATGTGTCTATGCTGGTGCGAAGTATAAAACTAATCTCAATGATCGAAGGTTATTTTAATTATGAAATTCGTACCTGTGAATAGATGTTACAGTTATAATATTGCACATATGTAAATACATGTGCATGGCTTGCGAACTTTTAGGTAAAAAAAGACCTACATATTTAGTCCTTTGTTTTTGGTTTCTTAAAGGATAAGGTTATGTGGGATTCCTAGTCACGTAAAGGTCACCTTATGTTTTTTGAAAGCTGATGTTGGTGTTTATTCACACTGCCCTCGAAAGCCTAGTGTTGCTATCATGATGTTTCGGGACCACGTTGGTTTACCTTATGGTCGCTAAATATGGAAGCTTGTTTCAAGCATTTCTAAAAATATGTAGGACAGATCTATGTACAGTAATGGTCGTCCCACGACTAAAATGATGGTAAGGTTTCTTTTGCTTCTGATTAAGTTAATGCTGTTAGCCCTAAGGCTTTTACAGCATCATCTAACATAAGTTCACAGAATAGAAGGGTTCGTGAGCAATACTAAATTTAAATTAAGTCATCGCAATTTAAATTCCACGATGACGTTCGCACGAAGGTGTGAGGAAAGCTTACCTCATGGCGTCAGTGTGTATGGTAAGTTAGTTGACAACGATATTGATATAAACATAGATATTGGTAAAACATGTGTGTATATACATATATATACATGTTAGTGCGTTGGAGAAAATTGCTGCTAATTCTATAGATGTAGTGCTAATCGAATAAATTAAACTCTTACTTGATTGTAAAATCAAAATGGAGTACTTTACCATCTGCCTGGGCCGAAAACTGTGGATTTTAAGTCACCTAACTCAGAGATTTCTACAATTTCCTACACAAATATTTTTTCTTTCTTTTCGAGTTCTGCAAAAAGGTAATAGGAAAAAGAATAGATTAATAAAAAATACAAGAATGATGAAAAAAACAGAAGTGACAAAATAGCTCTATTATAAACAAAAAATATAGCTCTATTAGAAACGTAAATAAAGTACGATATAGACAACAAAAAAATTAATAAATTGTTAAACAAATGTATTAAAGCTAAAGAATATGGAAATAAAAACAATTAAATAAAATTGTAAAACCCTGGAGGAAAGGCGAAGGAAGTGAGGCGATGCATGAAAGTAAATTAGAGGAAAGAATGAAAGACATTCAGAAGAAAAAAAGATAAGTATAGAAATGGGTATAAAAATAAAAATATTTTACGTAATTAAAGACCCAGTTTACCCATGATAAAGGTTAAACGAGAGAAAAACAAAAGACAGGGCTATAAAAAATCCAATTATTTTTGATGTCTGGACAAATCGAAGGCCTCGTCTGAGAGGTCCAAAATCTCAATGCCAAAGCTAGTAAACCATGCTAAAGACGAATATATAGGTATCACACTTTGATCGAGAATCGACACCAGGCTTTGTTAAGGCGAAGGTATGGAACAATCAGTTATGGAGCGCTGGTATAGTCTTCACCGAAAAGGTGATGTCGCAGAAGGAAGCTGCGGAGAGAGAGATAGAAGGAACATCTGAGTTCCCTATCTGCAGTCGGAGACCTGGACGTCGGAGGGAGTTAAGCCGCGCCTTTCTCCAACCCCCATATGAAGTCGGGGTGATCCGCCGCAAGTAAGGTATCGAGGCACTGGGCCACCATCGTTGAAACTACGATAGCATGCGAAAGCATTCCCATAGTTTCAACAAAAGCCCTTGAAAAATACCGTGAGGTTTTAGCTGGTAGGAGTCCAGTAAAAACCTTTCGTTGTCCCCGCAGCGGAGGAGTATCCTATGCAATATTTCCCCACGAGTTTAAAAAAAAGGTATCACAATACTTGGAAATAAACAATTGGGGGTAGTCCAAAATTGTTGGCTAAAAAGTATTGGGGCTTTCTAAATAAAACAGTATATAAAACTATAAATATACATCATGAGTGTTTACACTGAATAAAAGTAGGTATGGTTGACTTTTCCTTACACAATCTAAATGGCTTAACCGCATTAAGCAATGACAAAAGCAAGGATACAGACATAATCCGACGTCGTACCGCGATCTCCGAAGAACATTAGTTCCACTTAATCGCAAAATAAAATAAATACGCATTACGTTCAGCTGCTGTTAACATGGGAGATGTTTCTCGCATTCCCTTCGTAAAGTTTGAACGAACTAAATTAATCAACAATGCCATGACAGTGTTTTTCTTTTCTTTTATATCATTGTATCAAATAACATAGTTTTCTTGAAGATCTTTAGGTTTACAAAAGTATCTTTTTGTAAAAATAAATAATATAATTAGTGATTCTAATTTTGGAAAAGTTTTTTTGAGACTGAAAGAAGATTGTATTTTGCATATAATCAAGCCTTCAAAAGTTTTACACCAATCATCAATTACCCTGTACACCAATACGTACATAGTTTAATCAAATGCAGTTCTTTATAAAGATACGAGAGTAGGTATTATGTTAAACTAACTTAGTTAAACAAAATATAAATTTCTTCATTCATCTAGATAAAGTTTTAATTGCTTTTAAATCTAGTAATTGACCATTGTTTTGATTAAATTTGTTGTCTTAGTCTCAGTTTCGCGGATACAGTACAAATTGATTTTACAATATCTTCATACTGTAGTAAGAAAAATTCCTTCACAAGCTACAATTGTTTTTTTGTTTTATTTAAGGATTGCACACCAAAAATAAAAATCTATATAAATTAATAATATTGTGGTGTCTATTTGTAATATTAAAACCGTTTTTTACTACATGCCTATGAATATATATATACGGTAAATAATATTTTTTTTTAATATTTATGTGCCTGTCTATATGTTTGTTCCGGTTAAAAAACCACTGGACCGATTTTGACGGGACTTATACTGACAGGTAGCTTGTGTAATAAGGAGTAACTTAGGGTACTTTTATTTTAAGTATTCTTGTACACTTAATATATTGATACCCTTAAAAATCAGTGCAAACCACGCGGAGATGGAGAAAGCTCGTATCAAATATAACTTTATTTATTTTTGATAAATCTTAGAGAAATATACGAGTATTTAGTTGTTAGCTTTGTTTTTTTCTAATGATATCTAAATTTACGAGATAATCATTATAGTAATCGTGTGGCAGTGGTCTTACAAAAAATATAGTAAATTAAAATGTAAGTTATCTACGGACATTGGGCAAGCCAATAGTTTAACTGCATACGTGATCATAAAATCTCCCAACGGGAGGCCGTAATGAATAGCATCAAAATATCCCAAAATGTATCGCGGCACGTTTCAGTAACCGGCCACGAACAGATGCTATTAATTAGACGTTACGTGACGTGTGACACGCGCAGATTTCCAACCATTAGGTCACCAATAAATAACAACCTTTATACCAAAACTTCACTGCGGTAATGATGCGATTCGGTAATTCCAATCGGATATACACTTCAATAGTTGATTGCGTACGTTTGTAACGTTGCAAGTTAACGTCCCATAAATCTTAGTTAAAATTTTAACCAAAAAAATATTATCACGAGAAACGTCTCATAAATTGCAATACAGCAAAAAATTGTTCAACCCTTAGCGGGTAACGGTACGTCTCAAGTGGCGTGGGGTCGTGGGAGCATGCTATTGGTTTAACGGATCTTTGTTTTTATAACAAAAATTCCAATGCGCCCGCGCACCAGCACACAGAGTTCACATTTGCCAGCAGAAGGATCCTGGCCTCGGTCGCGTTCACTAGCTAGGTGTCGTCTCACGCACCGACGCACACTCTTTGTGTCGGTTGCGTTCACCAGCTACGTGTCTTCTCACGCGCCGGGGCCAGTTAGAATTTACGTTATAAATTCACGCCTTGATCCTATTCATTCTCCGGGCATCATTTAGTTCACGCCACAACCTTTACATCGTCTCGCACCCCAAGGGGTGCAAAGTTTATACTACAAGTTTAAGACTGCGAGTTTTATACTGCAAGTTTTACACTGCAAGTTTTACACCGTTGAAATTATATCACCGTGCACCGAAACCGACACATACTGCAACCTATCGGCGCTCCCTGCTCTCGACTTGCTGCCGCCTGACCAGTCCTGGGAGATCGTGCAGCTGCCTACCACCACCATCAGGGGAGTACCGAACTGCGGTGCAAAATTAGACCAGGCCTTCGGCCCACTACCCTTAGATAATTAAACACATATATTTTTCTTTGTGTGCCTTTTTTGTCGCCATCAACCATTACCCATTTTTATTATAAATACACATATTTTTATTCTTTTGCTATTTGTGGCCTTCTACCACTACCCATTTAATTAAATACTTTTCTTTCTTTCTAACGGCACACGTTTATGAAGAACTATTGCGAGTTAGATATATATATATATATATATATATATATATATATATAAAAAAATACTAGCTGATCCCGCAAACGTTATTTTGCAAAAAAATTAAAGTTTTTAATTAACAAATTAAAGATAAGGATTGATCGTAGAGGGGTGAAAATTTAGGGTTGTATATATTTTTGTATGCTGTATCATAATAAAATAAAAACCAAAAAATTTGTATAAAAAATAAAATAAAAAATTTAGGGGTGGACCACCCTCATCACTTAGGGGTATGGAAAATAGATAGTAGCCGATTTTCAGACCTACTGAATACGGATATAAAATTTGGTAAAAATCGGTCAAGCCGTTTCAGAGGAGTTCAAGTTCGAACATCGTGACACGAAAATTTTATATATTAGATATATGCGTTTATTTTCATAGTATAGTATTTCAGAATATATATTTGTATATAGTAATGTATGTTTTTGTATGTACACAGGGGCGGCTAAACCTATAGTGTAAGGTGTGCAATGCACAGGGGCGCCCTCCCTGAGACAGCTAAGAACATCGTCTTAGACTATCATGGTACAACGATATAATAGAAGTGGCTAGCAAGTGCGGTGGTGGCAGTTATCAAACGCGGGCGCCTTATAGGCGGATTCTTTTTCGAACATTTTGTTTTAACTCCAAACCAAACCTAATTTCACATATTTAAAGTCTAGACAGCGTAAACCAATGAGTGTTATTCTGCCATATAAGAAAAAAGGCCGTAACTAATACCATACTGTTAACTATACCTACTTATAAAATAGCTTGTTGGAATATGAAAAAACTTTCTTGTTACAACGGTAAAGTTAATAGATGTAGCTGCGGGGGAAGGGGGTCAGACCTAGGGGGTGCCAGGGTTTCATTGCACACGGGTGCTGTACGAGCTAGAGTATGAACACCTTAAACTGCCTTCTCCTTTATGTCTTATCTACATCCAAAGGTTGTCTGGTAGAGATCGTCTCTAGCGATAAGATCGCCTCTTGTAACTTCATCTAAATTATTTCTTTAGTAGTTATTATCTATGGCGTACAAAAAAGTGGAAGTAAATAAAAAAAAAATTATAAAAGTCCACGAATATATAGAATATTTAGAAATACCGTCTATCTACAGGTGATCTCTACCAGACATGTAGAGTTTGACTCGAGCGATAAGACTGCCTATTGTACTTCTATATAAATTGTTTCTTTTTTAGTTACCTGTGGTGTACAATAAAGTGTAAATAGAAATGATATCAATATAGGTGTAGAAGCTATGAGAATTAGCAGCATAGCGGTAAAGGCTGTGACTTGTGAAAGTAGGTCGCGGGCTAGATTCCCTGGATATTGTTTTATAAATAATAAACAATTTGCGCATTAACAATCAAGGATTTGTAATATATTCAGGCGTTACTTTGCGGAAATCCATCCTATGTAAGAAAGGGACCAATATATAGCTACTTCCGCTATGCAGCAGTAGTCGTGCAATAAAGTGTACCGCCCGCCAGCCTGCTAATAAATTCGCGTGTGGCTAACAATGAAAAACACAACTACCACCGTTAGTTAAGTCTACTCGTGTTACACCCCTCCACATGGCATCTTCAGGAGTGACCATTATAGCCCTCAGGAGAGCATTGCGGTAGGCGTAGACATACACTGCACCCAGTTACCTCGAAGAAAAAAAAAGAGTATAAGAAAAAAATGTGTAAGCGGTGTTAGACTTTCAAAATATATTTTATATATAGAAAAGTAATATATTATAAACAATCCACTAGTACAGTCAGTATCGCAGAAAATATTAAAAATAATTTGAATGCTCAATTCGAAATGCGGCTTACAAAAAAAAAATGGCAACTGAGAATTTAATAATTCATTTCACTCGGAGTGTACTGCATTTGCTACGTAAAAAAACTCTAGAGAAGGTAATTTATTCGGGTTTCAAAATTAGAATAAAATAAATGAAATTCGTCGTCTTTTCAGCTATAGACGCCCACTGCAATGCACAGGCTTTCAGGCCACTCGGTGTTTGGCACTAATCGGTGTAACATTACTCCTGAGGATGCCCCGTGGAGGGGTGAAACACGTGTTGAGTGATTTAACGGTGGTAGTTGTGTAATTTGCATTGTTTGCCGCACGCGCATTTATCAGTGGGCTGGTGCACTTTATTGCACGACTACTGCTACATAGCGGAAGTAGCTATATATTAGTCCTTTTCTTATTCACCAAAGATGTCTATGATATATCATAATCAACACACTTGGCATGCGAGTTGGCGATCGCAGTGTGGTATTATAGTACGCAGAAAACACTGCTGCCCACCATCTTGAAACTTGTTTGTGTGTTAATGCAAAAATTGTGAATTATTAGAAATTACATCTCGGAAGTTAAACCCGCGACCTACAAGCTAAAGCCTTATTACTCTATCACTAGACCACCACTGTTCATATATGACATGTGCTAAATAATTTTTGAATAATTTTACAAAGTCAACTACTGGATATAGACCTATCTTATATATTTCCATTACATGTAGAAAGCGATATATCTTTCACGTCCTTTACAAGAACATCTGTTTACCTTGTGTTTGGTCATCCAACTCTGCGGTTTCCCAACTGTGGTCTCCACTTCAGTGGCATTCAGGTCTGCTCGCTGTATTCCTACTCATTGCCAGTTTAACTTGCTAATCCGCTGTGTCGCTACTGTCGCTAGTGTTGCCATGTTGGATAAATAAGAACGTCTACGTATATCTTCATTCCTGCTTTGATATCTAGGAAAAATTTTTCGTATTAAAATATATAATATATTGAACACGGGACAGAAATATAGTTACGTATTTGCCTTTGATTATTTATACGAATAGTTATGTACATAGCAATTTTTTATACATATCCAAGCCGTACTTTTGACGAATAAATCTTTTTTATGTTATAAAATATTAGTGGAGGCATAAGCAATAGAGGCGATCACTTTTATAAACATGTTTATTTATATAATGCCATTTATTGTCACATAATTCCATTTAAACTCGTAAATCTATCAATTTGTATAATATTAGATGAAATCATTGAACAAAATGTAGTAAGTCATTTTTAATAAGCGTATGCCTTATATATTCGATACAGTTCAATAAGAATGCCTCATTACATGTATGTTCTGTTAAGTCATTAAGAAAATTGCGCATTCATTGTTTCGGAAAAATGAAAGAATGGAACGATTTTCTCGAAGCTTCTGGAATATTCGTCGCATGTTTTCCCCTTACTCTACGAAGGCAAGCGAATTTTATAAAGTTATGCAAAATGACTGTGCTGTTTCGCGATCGGGCAAATGAATTCATGACCTATTTTTAAGTTTCTTAGATGTTTTAAGAAAATTTTATCAAAAATTGTAAACACTTATTTAAATTTTTATTAATTATTTACAAACTTTATTTAATGTTTCACGAATCACGAAAAACAAGTATTATTACTATATTATCATTACCTTATTTATCATTTCAAAAACCAATTATTTTTATACAGGGCGTACTATACAGTAAATGACAGGGAATAAACTATATATTGACCTATTTAATGTTTTTACATTTATAATTAATAATTCTGTTTATTCATTATTATGTCATAGAACGTAGTAAATATATAGATAATTCTATTTAAATTAAAAAAAATAGCTTATATTAATACTCTTTAGTAAAAACTATATTTGACATAACAATTTTTAAACTAAAATACAGCTGTCAAATTTTGACAATAGATTAAGAAAAAGGAGAATGACAGATAAAGATTTAATATAGGAAACTCGCTACATATAGGTACATATATAAAACGGAAAACAAGTTAATATAACACAAAAGGTTAGTGAAAATAATTTTATAGATATTTTAATTTGTGCAGACATAAAAATGTCTGTTCATTTTCAAGATGAACGTTTATAACTTTCAAGCGTTGTACAACAATTCTTTTTATGAAATAATTTTTATTTTTACATTTTATTTTTGCTTATTTCAGTTTTATACCGTCAATTTTATGCTATATTTACACTTAGTAATCTTACTGTATGTTTGCACTGCTATTTGGTTGTGTGTTATCGTGTGTGGACTTGTCTGTGTGTAAATCGCATAGTACCTTTATACAAGCGCAATAGAGACAAATAATATAAGTTATATTTTATATCTTTACTTTGTAATTCTAAGGCTTTTGAAACCATTATTTTGAAATGTTACTGTTAGAGCGTAACACATATAGATAGTGTTTGGCGCCTATTTTAAACAATATAGGCTACAGATTTATAAAGCATTATCTCTGAAATATGTCACATGTTTTGATTTTTTCTATTGGAATGCTACAAGTCGTTGTGTCCGTACGATGTCTGTATGGACAGACAGAAAACAGTAATTAATTTTAATACACACACACACGAACATACACATGTACACACGCATATGCGCACGCGCACGCACATGCACACGCACACGCGCGCACACATACACACACAAATTAAGAGGATCTATGTTCCACAGACAGACATGCGTCCGTGCATTTGTTTTACATTTACGTTAATAATAATGTAACATTTACGACTATTTTTAGCTGAAGTTTTTGTGTGTTACGGTGTTTAAGTAAAAATCATCGCTTCTTCATCCCTTCCTCCATATTGCTATGTATATAAAAATCTTGTTACTTTATTTTAATAGTTTTAAGGTTGAACTAGTTGTTAGTAGGTTTTTTTAATGTTAATACTTGACAAAATTTTTAAAGAAACTGAAAGAATAAATCTTTTGTTACACCTCGCATCGGTTTTCCTCATAACTACGGGTCGTGATCCTGGATTTGTGACCTCCTTAATAGAGGAGAGTAGAGTACAGTTTGGTGTTTAATCTCAGACGTTTACCTTTGATTATTCCAGCCACCTATATTTGTTCGCTATATAACTGTATCTTTTAGTATTCTGCACAGACAGACAATTAAAATTCTCGTTTTGTTGTTAACGTCGCATAGAATGTACTCATTCAACCATAAAATTCCTTTCATCAAACGTTTTAATGTATTTTTTTTAGAAACAAAAGCGAAGTGAAATATACATATTTTGAATATGGAAACCCTAGAGTTTTCTGATACTAAAAATCAACCGTTCTCGAATTGGGACGACGGGACATCCCCCACCACGTCAATTATAGATATAGATAAACTAACGTTCGAACAAAACACTGATCACCTACAAGTTATACATAAGGTAATTACGTTTTAATTTTATTTCAGTCTTTCCACAGATAATATTCTAAAAGCTTCCATTACTAGATTTAAAAAAGTATATTTGCGTGATAAGGGAAATTACCGCATTTTAATGACGTCACAGAATAGAGCACATGTGAAAAGATGTGTTTGACTTCATGCTATTTCAATATTTATAAAATAATTTATCTTATATTATTTAAATAAACTCAGGTCAAAGTATTCTGAGTTTCTTTTGCTTGTTCCATTCAACTGTACATCAATAGAAGATAAAATTAATTATATGCTGAACAAAGTAATCGATCGCAGTGTGTTATTATGGTACGCAAAGAACACTATTGCTTATCGTCTGGAAACTTGTTTGTGAACAGTGGGAATCCCCGAGGCTAGGTGAGGCGGTCATCGCTGTCCGTCGAATAACAGACACCCTCGGGCTGTATAACAGTGTCCATGACGCGGTGGTAGCAATATCTCGTGCGTGTATTACACGGACGAGACTCAAGATGCGATCGCAAGATTCATTGATGTGGCAAATAATGCAACTGCGGTACAGATACTGGCGTACAATCTGATGATGGGATTATGGAGTAGGTATGACGAAATGGTCGCATAAACCGTAAGGTTAAAAACTGAATATTGTTAAGGCATCGTTAAGATTGATTAAGAGACTTACTTTTAACTTAAGTAAGAAAAGGACCAATATTTAGCACTTCCGCACATGCAGTGGTAGTCGTGCAACAAAGTGCACTGCCCGCCAGCCCGCTGATAAATGCGTATGCGGCAAACAATGCTAATTACACAACTGCCACCGTTAAATCACTCAACACGTGTTTCACCCCTCCACGGGGCATCTTCAGGAGTTATGTTACACCGATTAGTGCCAAACACAGAGCGGTACTAATCGGTGTAACATCAGTGGTCACATTGTTGCACGATTACCACTGCATGTGTAGAAGAATATTGTTCCTTTTCTTACTAAGGATGGACTTCCGCAAGGTAACGCCTGATTCTATTAAATTTTTACTTAAGCACTGTATTTTGGAAGGCATAAGATGAGGGTGCCAATCATATGAAAACTTGTTTGTGAGTAGTGGAAATCCTATATAATTAATGCACAAAGTGTGAATTATCTAAGATTTTATTTCGGGAATCGAACTCGCGATCTATGATCATGTCACATCTTCTACCACTGGACTATCACTAGTTTTGGATCTACGATGTTTAAATAAGTTACATTTTTTTTTCCAGAAAGACGTCGTAAGCAACCGTCCTATTATACCGGCTACCTTGTACGAAAGGTTGTCTTATTATAGAGCATATGTCTCTTCTCCGAGTATAACTCAAATCATTAGCACGCAGCAAATCAAGTTTAACAGGTAAGTAAAACAAATATTCGATTTATCTGAAAAATGAAAGATTAAAAAACCTATGAACGAAATTATTTTTTTAAGTTAGAAAAGGACTATTATGTAGTTACTTCCGCCAATGCAGTAGTAGTCGTGTAATAAAGCACCGATTAGTGTCAAACACAGAGTCTCACTCATTCAGTCAGCACTCTCTCGGTGTAACATTATTCCTGAAGATGCCCAGTGGAGGGGTGAAACACGTGTTGAGTGATTTAATGGTAGTAGTTGTGTAATTCGCATTGTTTGCCGCATGCCCATTTAAAAGCGGGCTGGCGGGCGGTACAATTTGTTGCACGACTACGACTGCATGTGCGGAAGTGGCTAAATATTGGTCCTTTTCTTACTTAGGATGGACTTCCGCAAAGTAACGACTGAATCCATTAGTTATTTTTTAGGTTAAAGTGCTTTAATGAAATAAATAAATAATGTCGTGGAAACTAGATGGCAGTTTTGGGATTTATTTAATATATATGATATTTAATATATAACAACAGTTTCATATAATTAATAGATGTCTAAACCACTAACTGGTAGACGTGGCGTGGGTAATTTCCCCACTAGGTGGACCGAACCTATAACTAAATTTGTGGGATGTCGCTGGATGCGGACAGTCGAAGACCAAACACTGTAGTGATCTTGGCTTACAATGTGCATTAGGCATCTATTGGATAATATGATGGTAATTGAAAAAAATTCAAATATAATTTACTTTCTATAAAGTTGGGAGATTATTGGGTTCTTTTAACGTATTTGTGAAGACAGTCTATGATGTGAAAGGAAATTTAAAAGTATCACCATGCAGAGTTAAAATATCTATAATACGTGATTCTTACTAATACAACAAATTGCTATAATTATTGTATTAGTTATTCTTTATCTTATATTATCAAGCTCGGTGTTTAGCACTAATCTGTGTAACAACTCCTGAAGATGCCCCGTGGAGGGGTGAAACACGTGTTGAGTGATTTTACGGTGGCGGTTGTGTAGTTGGCATTGTCTGTCGCATGCGCATTCACGAGCGGGCTGGCGGGCGGTGCACTTTCATGCACGACAACCACTGCATGTGCGGAGGTGGCTAGATATTGGTCCTTTCTTATTTGGGATGGACTTCCGCAATGTAACGCCTGAATCCATTAAATATTTATATTATCAAGCTTTTAGATAAACTTCCTACTTAAGTATAATATTATAGATTCTAACATTGAAGTCAGTTAGATGTTTTTATTTATTATTGTATTATATTTATAATATGTATTAAACCTTATTTATTATAAGTATATATGTTATATACTTATGTACGTATGTCTATGTATGTTTATGTTCGTTTGTTTGTAAATATGTACTTTTTTGTTTTCCATACTATGGTTGTCTGTAAGAGATTGCCTTGTGTGATAAGACCACCCATAATACTTTTTTGTATCTAATATATAAAATTCTCGTGTCACGGTGTTCGAACTTGAACTCCTCCGAAACGGCTTGACCGATTTTTACCAAGTTTTACATACGTATTCAGTATGTCTGAGAATCGGCTACTATCTATTTTCCATACCCCTAAGTGATAAGGGTGGTCCACCCCTAAATTTTATTTTTAATTTTTTAGACAATTTTTTTGGTTTTTATTATTATAATACAGCATATAAAAATACATACAAACCTAAATTTTTACCCCTCTACGATCAACCCTTATCTTACATTTGTTAATTAAAAACTTTATTTTTTTTTGCAAAACAACGTTTGCGGGATCGGCTAGTATTATTATAAAACTTATTAAATGTATCTTAACATGTACAATAAAGAGTATTAAATAAATAAATAAATTAATTACAGTTTTATTTTCAGGTTCTTATGGTTTCACGTAATGAATGTGTTCTTCAAAAGTTTTCCTAACACGTACGTGTATATGTTTCTGAGTTCATACGTTCCGGATCAGCATCTGTTCTTATCCAAAATGGTACCCCTTGCTCACGGTAAACAAAAAAAATCTTTGATCATTCCAATGTTTTTTTATTCTAATACATGCTATATACATGCATTCTCGGTTGATCTTGATGCTGTAAGGCCAAGGGCTTATACAGCTTGATCAGAGTGAGTTCACGGAGCTGAAGGGTCCGTGAACTTAAAACTTAAAAATAAATAAAGCTGGATATCATTTTAATAATAGGCCACCAACCATACAAAGAATAAAAAACATTATCAAAAGGAAAAAACGATACTTGTTGTAACAGCTCCTTATAGATACCAACCTGTTTGTATTTCGTGCGAAAGAGATAACGCTCTACGAAGCCGAAATTAGCCGATTGTCTCTTTCCAAAATTCGATGTGCTATATTTATCGCCGGGTACTTTTTTATATTTTTTATCATTTGTGTCTTGTTTGTTTTTAGCGATGCTTTAACAATGTAATGTTTTTATAATTACAGTTCGTGCTACTACTTCCTCATGCCTACTTACTAACAAACTTACATCTTCATTCATTAACCATTGATGGAATGATAACAATGTTTTATATATTTCAGGTGCAAATTTCGCATTTGTCGCTGCCGGATTTATATATTTAATAACATATACAGATACAGTTGTTATTCTTATGGACTATGTTATATGTGGTATCCTATTTAAAAACCCTTGGAATAGGTATGAGTATTAATTTTGGTTTTATGGTATATATCTTCTACGTACGAATATCATTATTATTATGTAAGACATATGGCATTCAATATTTGACTCAGGCCTTCTCTATAAATTTACAATAGGACTGGATAGGATTGATATGCATTCAGCGTCTTCGGACCCCTTTAATAAGGTTATTGCGGCTCCGTTATCGTTCCACGGAGGCGCTTTTCACGTTGACGTTTAATAGACTTTTTAACTCTGAAAAGCAACACGCAGGACGTTGAAGTAAACAAACACATTTTTTCGTAAGAAATATACACACAAGAATAAAAGAACAATTAACTATTTACACTACACATATACTACAACTAAAGAATTACAAGACTAATTATATAATTAAGAAAAGGACTAATATATAGCTACTTCCGCTATGTAGCAGTAGTCGTGCAATAAAGTGCACCGCCCGCCAGCCCGCTGATAAACTCAGGGCTCGCGAATCCGTAATTCGCGAGTTAATAAATTAAAAAAGTTGAATCGAAACACTTGGTACATCACCAGGAAAAATCAACAGTGTATGGGTGGTAGATGGAGACAATAAGACTAAACTATATCTTATGTTAAACTGTTTTATCCATGTGTTTGTTGTAAGGTAGACATCTAAAATTTTACAGATGCGAAAAGGATGTAATAAAGTATCGAAACACTACAGCAATGTGTTACAGTACATATGAATTTTCGTCTATATTAGAAAATGAGACGCTTTACTTCGACCACGGTGTTTATCAGTCGTACAAGAATGTGTCTTTTCAATTGGCACCTATTGTGTATTATAGGTAAGCTATATCGAACCTTACATATATAGAACTAACATATGACGAAAAGCTCTCAAATAGCAGACTACACACCCTTGAGTGTCGTCTCCGAGTTGCCAGCTTATCGGTAATTTATAGGATACACTTTGGAGAGTTCTCGAAGACTGTATTCAGACTGATTGAGCCATCTCTATTCGTTTATCGTACTACTAAGTCATCCATACGTTGTTGAACGTCGAACTAAACGGTTTGGCAGCTTATTTTTGGTTAGATTCTCCAAGATGTAGAACGAACTGCCTGGGTTTATTTTTCCTGATAACCGAAGCTCTACAGCCCCTGAGAGTGAACAGGTTTTTTTGGATGGGCGTGTACCACCTTCGTCCACATACATACATATAAATGACACCAAAATATCCAGCCAGATATATAGAAATAATCTATGGCTTATTGGTAACTAATTCTGTATATATTTACATCATAAATATTAAAGTATAGTGATTTTTGACGCTATTTGTAAAAATTAGGGCATATACATATTATAACCACTATATACATATATATACACACACACATATATATATATATATATATATACATATATATATTTGAGAGTAGATAATTTTAATTCACAGGAAACGTGTTCTCGACATACAAACTATGTATTCATATTTCGCGTTTCTATGGATTTTATCGGCAATACATTATAAACAGCTTTACAGGAGATTTATTTGGAAAGTAAGTTGTATTTGTAACTTAAATTTAGTCGTTTATCTTACTTAACGCGGTGAGCACTTTCAAGTTTAATACGTTTAATTCACTCTAAAATGGGCCTTTTGGTGTTTGTTTGTACTTATATAAATATTTAATATAGTGTACAAAACACTGCAATAAAATAAAAAAAATTACATTTTTTAAACTATTTTTTGTATAAACACATGAAAGTAGAATAAGATTGTTATTAAAATAAAAAACTGTCAAGATTTCGGTAGATACATATTGATAGATTTATTCGGGGTTTCTCTACGAGGATTTTTATGCTTCTGTTTTTACAGAGATGTTACAATGCGAATGTAAACAATTTTTTTTTAATTTTATTGCTCTTTCACCTTTCTTTACTCACAAATTCTTTCATTCTTCAAGTTCTGATCTTCCTTCACACGCCTTTCTTTACTGTTTTGTTTACCTTCTCTACGAGATTGATAAATGTTTGAAGAGATTTATATACGTAAAAAAGTATCAGTCATCAGGATTTGCAAGTTGAAGGTAGGTCATATAGCTCGCGAGATAGATAGTCTACTTGAGTTTACAGCCTTAAGGAGCTATTGGTAATACATGTGGAAGCCTATTTCCAGCGATGATAGGCTTGAGTGATGAAAATGATGAACATATTTATAACATTACGTTGTACCCTGCACCTAATAAAATGACAATCGCCATTTACGTTTTTATAAGATTTTTTAAATGTTTACAATTTATGAGTTCCAATATCCCTTGACTTATTTTTTCCATAATTTTCGGGCTTAAAATGGCGGAGATAGGCAATGCAATAAAATGACAAGGGTCTTTTAAAACCTTTGCATGATTATTTTCATTAATAGAACTTGAGTTATTTGGTGTAAGTAAAGCATTATTTAAAATATAAATATTCAAATACTTTTCTATGACTCGTTACATAAATATCTATAATTACAGGTACTAAACAATGTTCAGATGATACTAAACGTCTTGTACTTGATATGTTTCGTGCATATAATCACAACGTATTTCGAAACGAACTTGAAAAAAATTCCAGTGGCCGATGACGAACTTTCGCGTATTCTCTGGGTATAGTATTTTTTTTTTCTCTTTTATTACTAACTTACAGTGGATGTTATAAACTCAAGACTGGAAGTTTTGCTGCGAAATCCAATTAGAAATGATTTCCGCAGAAAAATCAAGATCACTGTAGTTAAAAGAATTGGTCGTCTGAAATGACAGTAGACAGTAGGAACCGATCACGAGCTAGCAGACACAGTATGGATAGGCTCACCATTAGATAGATCAACTGCATAGTTGTGATCGCAAGAAGTAGCCATGTATGGGCGTGTAACGGCTGAAAATAAGAAGATATCGACTTTAAGTAGACAGTTTTCTTTCAAAGTTATAACTGTACGAACACCAAAATTTCCTATACAGGATAATAGGTAAGTTTCCTTTGTAAGTGAGGTATGATGTCGCTACCATGTTTAAATTTGTATAAAAATATTTCCTTTCCATACATAATAACAAGTATGTTTTATTCGTCCGCGAGTATATATTTATATTCAATTGATCTTTGATTTATGTAATTCGATATTTAAAATTGCAGGAAGCCGATTTAGACATGATATCAGAGTCTATGACCGCTCCACCGATCGTTCATGTGGTAACATCTAGAAGCACTGTAAAGGTACGTATTTAAACTTAATCGACTAACAGCGTGTCTGTTGTGTTTACCGCGCAGATTACACGCCTTTGTAACGAGTTGTACATATTTTTTTAAACGGTGTTATTTAGTTCGACCCGTACGGAATTTGTTTACTTATTTGGGTTAAAATTAGAAATTGAAATTTAAGCACCTCCCCGTTGTCAGATTGATCTGAAATTTGGTACACACATTTAATTTAGATGACAATACAATATAATAAAATCAATAACATTATAAATCTAAGATGGCCGCCGATACAAAATGGCGGATTACATATTTTTCCTTAACCCCCTCAATATGGGTATCAAATGAAAGAGCCACACTAGTAAAACACGATGATTATGTCAAAATTTAAAATTCAAGATGGATGCCGTTCCAATATGGCGGACTAGGTACATATTTTTCCACAACCACCACAATATGGGTATCAAATAAAACCGTTTAACTTAAAAGTTTTTTACCGATTTGTTATTTTAATTTATATTGTTTTCCAAAAAAAATTTCCATCTCAGAAGTTTTAATTACTTTCAGGTGAATCCTGGTCGTGATAGTGTTATTATGACTGTCTCCAATTCCGTGTATTACGTCTTTAGAGGTTTACTTGGTTATAGATTAAAAATACACTGTGAACATATGGTCAAATCTCCCATAATTATGTCGAAGTTCAGTAAGTATTTCACAGATTATTTTAAAATAATTATAAAATTTAAATTATTTACGTATTTATTTTTGCTTTTGTTTGCTTTTGTTTTTGCATGTTACAGTGTTTACTAAGTGTCTTAAACTTTTTCTTATCTCAAGTCATAAGCTATTTAAAACTCAATTTAAATCAATTTATTATTTTACTTTTAATCATTGATTTCTTGTTTGTTTTAAACTACGCTCTTACCAGTCCAGATTTTAAATTTACATTTCGTGCAACCAATTCCACATCCCTACTTCATATTACCATCCTCAGACATCCTCCACTGTATCTGTTGGCAACTACCGCCTTATTTGTCAATACATCTGGCAATCACATTTTAATCTCGTCTGTGTAATATACGTACCACTTCGTGTGACCTGATATCGCTGCTGTCGCTTGATTGACACTGTTATACATTCCGAGGGTGTCTGATGTTTGACGAATAACGATGACCGCATCTCTTTAGCCCCTGATCCTCGTGGATGGTGAGCGTCCTGGCACCTGTCTCTGCACCATAGCCTTGGCTAATGAGATCTTGTTTATCGATTTGAGTGTGAGTTAGGTACAGGCTGTTTCTCTGTTTCGGCTTATTCACAGAGATGGATAAATATAAAATTGTCCAAAATGACTTTTTTATATGAGATAATTATAATTATATATAATCGTCAGTTTAAAATTCAGTTTACGTTAGTTCGTGTCGCGATTCCTATTGAGAAGAACTAACAAGAAACTCACTGTGGTTTGTACATATTTTTTTTTTATAAAATTTTTTCAATTAATTTTCAAGCATCTTTTTCTTGAACATTCTCTGAAACAAAGTAAGCCTTTTGACAGAGCCTATGCATTATAAATTTCTTAAATTTACATATATAGGTATAAATATATGTATAGATATATAGATCGATATATATATATGTTAAAGGTTGTGTTTTTAATTTCAGATACGAACTCGTTCTTGTATTTATGGCCAATATACTTCAGCGCTTTCTATTTTGGGAACGTATATACTCTCATGTACTTCTGTCTAAGGTTTTTGATGGAATTTTTTACACTGGTATGTTTTGGTACTCGATTCTTCATTGTCAATTATTTTAAATTGTTTTAATTCAAACTTCTTTAGTTTTGTAAGAGGTTTATAAAGTTTACATGGTAATAAGTAATATGACCTACTTACCGTTATTAAGTAAAACACAACCTTTAGAGATACTAGGTCGAGCAATGTAGTGATCAGCTGAGTGATCAGATTCATGCCAACTTAAAGGCAAATGCCTCTTCTAAGGATAACCAAGATGGAGAGTTTTTTACTACCCCCAAACCAGCAGCTTCCGGTGACCTTATTTATGTCATCACAGGTCTACCCACGACTCGTCTACTGTCCTTCCAGCTGTCACTAAAGACGAGTAAATGTACGAGTTACGCTTCAACTTTTATTATTTCTGTCTTCTTATTTATTTTAAATGACCTATTTAATTCTGTTAAAGTTTAATGAACTTTGCATTTAAGTATGATGTAAATATTTACAGTAATTCATAATCATATTTAAATTTATGATACATATTTTTAGCACTATATAAATAAATGTATAAAAACCTATTGAGAATGGTACTCATTGTTTGTTGAAATAAAAATAGATTAATTAAAAATTGGTTTCAGACAATAACAATGCAATGCTTAATAGAGACCATAGTTTACGAATGGAAATGGGCGAAACGTACTGTAGTCACTGTTGGTTTATGCCTATTGGGCATACTTTTTCACTTAATTACTGACTTCAGGGTGAGTAACTATAGCCTCAACTCAGTTAAAACACCCATTAAAGTTAAGGATTGATCTCGATTGCAGCACGTGTTGATAGAGTTATACTATCCAATGTAACTTTAGGTTTTTTATATATATATAAGAAAATTTTTCTCTACTATGTACCATCTCAAATACATACTGCGTTATCAGCGACCGCTAAAACCGCCATAATAATACCATTATTAACAGCGCCATCTATGAAATGTCGAAGTTAAACATTTACTGCTTTACCGACATTAAATAATCGCAATACAATACAAAACAGAATTATTAAGGAAACTAGTATCTACGCATATATATATTATTAACTTATAAAGAAAAAACTTATTATAAACTTAAAATTAACTTACTTAAAATTAAAAACTTATTATATATTATTAACTTTTAAACCAAATTAAGAAAATATATTGTATGTATTGAAGTAATCCATGTTTATTAAAAAATTTCCACTTATGTACTTTAGTACTACAGAGACTTGTAATTTGATAGGAATATTTTTTTTTCGCAAAGTACAGATAAGCTAAGAAAGATTCTTATAAAATTCTACCCGTAAATGGGGTTGAGTGGGCGTTACTAAAAATAACGAATATTTTGGTACAATAGCTCTTGTAGATGCAAATTTTGAGCAAAATAAGCTTTTTTGCATGTAAAAATTGTCTTATTTTTTAAATACCGTAAATTCTATTATTGTAAATATGTATATAAAAAGTAGACATCAGCATGACCAATTAGCCTCTTTTATACTTTCTTTAAAACTCGAGTTAGGTGTTACAAAAATAAAAATGGAAAGAAATATGAAAAATTGCGAGCAAAGTAGTAAAGTACTTATTTTCCTATATAAAAAAAATAAACTTTTAATTTATTTATTTTAGACTGCGAAATACTTTTACAGAAAGTGGGCTGTCAAGACAACTTCTTTTTCAGCCGTTCAATGCCCACTGCAAGTCATAGGCCTCCGTCAAATATTGCCGACTTCCGGCGGCTTTATTTATAGCGCCACTCCATCTAGTGGGAGAGCTTCCCACGCTGCGCCTACCGGATCGTTGTCAGGATAATTAATAATTAAATATAGTGCTTTTGTTTATTCTCATTTGGTAATTTAACTTGGCGCGAGACAATCGACAACTAACGCCATCTATCGTCGTTCGAAGTAACAATATTCCAATTTAAATATACTTTTTTCTTGCTACATTGTGATTAGATAGGGAAGAGATGCAATAATATTTTAACTATTATAATTTACATGCTTCTTCAGTAATTAAAGGGACTTTATCTTTCTAGATCCGTATTCTCTTGTACGTGTACAGCGTCAGTGTGGTGACCACATTTGAGGTTCTTATTATATATTGCCTTTACCCTCTGGGACGGTTGGTGGACGACATCACATTCCATCGCGGTGTATCACCCACTACATTTCGAGTGGTGATATTGCGGATTGTACCGATTTTTTATTGTGTAAGTAATGTATTGGTGTGAATTATGAATACATGTTTGATATAGGAGTATTGTAAATATTTAAAACTTTTCGGATATGTATTTGTCAGACTATTTTTCTGATAGATCTTTCTAGGTAGATCTTTCTAAACAAACTCTACTTTATATCTTTAAATTTACTTTCTTTTATCAGAGTTATATAACACAAATTAATATTTACAGATTAAAATGTACGAAATGTTAAAAGGACTGTTTAAAGTTTTCAAGAAATCTAATTTTGGGGCGTACGTACCGTATTATATAGAGATGTTTTATTTGATGTCCTCTCCATTTATTTTCGGCGCAATATACGCTGCTTATGTTTGTTTATTCGTTAAAAAGAAGGTAATTTGATTTATTTATTAGCATTTATTTAAAGATAGATGAGGTTCCGAGAAGTTGTAAGCGGGCAGTATGAGACCGGTGTTCGTGGTGATGACAATCATGATGGTAATTAAACTTATGAGGAACTTTTGGCAAATTTATATTAAAAATATCATTCAAAATATTAAAGTCGACATTTACATGAAGTGTTATCGTCCATTACTACAACCGTATCGGAACGCTGAGCTGTTGAGAAAAGCCTGCCAGAAATTCAAGACAGAAACAAAGCTCCACACATTTCGAAAAAAAATCTTGGTCATTGAAACAGAAAGGTTTTCGAGTGGCAGACACGAGCCGGTTGACGCGACGTGCCCCCCCCCCCCTACTGTGGGAGAGACTTTTGCCCTACAGTTGGCATCTATTAACTGCAAAGAAGAAAAACTCTTGAAAGCTACAATAAGATTTATTTTACAATATACTTCAAATTTTCAGAAGTTCATGTTTATAGTAAGTATAGGACCAATATTTAGCCACTTCCGCTCATGCAGTGGTAGTCGTGCAACAAAGTGCACCGCCCGCCAGCCCGCTGATAAATGCGTATGCGGCAAACAATGCGAATTACACAACTGCCACCGTTAAACTACTCTACACGTGTTTCACCCCTCCACGGGGCATCTTCAGAAGTTATGTTACACCGATTAGTGTCAAACACAAAGTGCTTTAATCTGTGTACTTCCGCTATGCAGCAGTAGTCGTGCAATGAAGTGCACCGCCCGCCAGCCCGATGATAAATGCGCGTGCGGTAAATAATACGTGACAACTACCACCGTTAATTCACGCGACACGTGTTTCACCCCTCCACGGGGCATCCTCAGGAGTAATATTACACCGACCAGAGCCAAACACCTTCATTGCACGACTACTGCTGCATAGCGGAAGAAGCTCTATATTAGTCCCTTCCTTAAGATGGACTTCCGCAAAGTAATTCCTGAACCTACTGGATAAGTTCTTCTTGATTCATAGTGTAAAATATTTTTTTAGAACCTCGAATGTCTTATCAAACCTCTTCCCGAATGGGGTCCAAAACACTCCACAATAAGGCATCTGAGAAAACTGTATGACTCTCGTAAAGTAAGTAACTTATTTGTTATTTTTAGTAAGTTACTCATAGCAGTGGTAGTTCAGTGGCAGAGGACTATGATTTGCGATCGTAGGTCGAGAATTTGATTCCCGGCAATAATTATATAGGGTTGCCACTGTTTATTAACAAGTTTCCAGACTATAGACAGCAGTATCCTCTGCGAAATATCACACGTTGATTCCCAACCCGCCTGCTATCCATAGCGTTTACGGTATATCCCTGATATCTTTGGGCATCTATGAGCTGAAATAATAAAATTACATATTAAAAACTTTTGACAAGATAGACTTTTGTCTTTCCCTTTCATTTTTATTGCAGTGAAACCAAAAATTATAGTAAACTTCGTGTACAGGATGATTAGAAATAAATGTCACCTAAAAATGGTTGAATGTATATAGTTTATGTCTCCAATTAATCAATTCTACAACTTAATTAAAAATCAATGGTTTCTGAAATAATAAATAGCGTAAAGATAGTATAGTAAGATAGTGTTTTCACAATTTAATTGACTATATTAAAATAATTATTGTTTACTATATGTCCCTGTAGACTTTGTATCACCCTCCGCATTCTAATAGAGAACATATATAAATATACACACACATATTATTTACTTGTTATATTTATTTACCATTTTATATACCTTTCCTTACTTTTAAAAGTTATCAGCAGTACAAAGACAGATTCTAATATAAAAAATAAATTAAGAGATGTCACTTTAAACAGAGAAATAGATGTATAAACTTTAATCATTTTTGATGAAAAATTAGCAATACATACACCTGTTTGAAATTGTTTTTCATATACACACCCACACATATATATATATATATATAAATATATATATATATATATATATATATATATATATATATAAAAGTGATTGCCTTGTACACATAGTTTGGGAAAAAAATGATCTATACATTCAAGCCTTTGAAACTAAAACTACACCCATAACTAATCATCCTGTATATCAAAATATAATTTTTAGTACGTAGGATCACAGGCGCCTAGAAGACTGAGCCGATACGTCATACAAAGGTCCAACCTGGAGTCATATAAATTGGATATACTATATGACAACTTCTCTTGGAAATCTTCATTGAATAATTCCGCTATACGAATGGAGGATGAAAAGAAACGTAAATAAAACGTATATTATTTTTAATATTTCTTTATGTATTTTAATGGAATATTTCTGAAGTAATTAAATATGATTCAAAACAATAAAGTGATTTGATTTGTGTTTAAATCATTTGTCATCACTATTATCATCACAAGATATCTACAGTTGGGCAAAGGCATATATAGATTTTCAATAACACCAGAATAAAGCTGCCTGTATATACAGCCTTCTTCCACCAACCATAACAGCGTATGTCCACCTTATCGGCAGGTATCTTTCGCTGTACTTGCCGATCCGTGGTCTTAACTCTAGAACCTTAAGGTTACAGCGGATACTTGTTACGCGTGCTATGTGACACTGCCAGGCATAGATCTCTCCCCAAAGTTGTTGGCGACCGAAGTGTGGAATTATAGAACGAAGCTGCAATTCATTCATTTTTGAGCAGTGGAAATCGTATGTAATTAATGCAATAATTGTGAATTATATAGGATTGTTTCTCTGGAATCGAACTCGCGAACTACAATCACAAGTTTCGTCTATCTGGGCTACCACAGCTCGAGGAAAGTTTTTAATTTTTATGAATACAAAAATGTCCCAAAAAGGTCATAATATATAACACAAATGGCGTACAACATTCGTACGTACAACTAAACATCCCGTGGTATTTCACAGTCAACCCTAAAATGTATAGAGTGGGTAATAAAAATGATATATTGTAAAATGCATTGTTCCTCATACTGTTATTTGATGTAGCATATCTAAATATTTTCTAGTCTACATTTACTACCGTAAATGTATTTTTGTCTTGTGAACGCGGCATAGAATAAACCCACTCCAATTGCTTCCGCGGGTGTCGTGATAGACGACAGAGGGATCAGTTTACAGAGGATTAACAGCAACGTCCTCTGCATACCTCACTACACTAATCGCCAACCCGCCTGATAAGCCTCGCGATAAAGGTATATCCCTCAATGAAAATCCACAATACAAATATGCCCCTAATCCTGGATGTTCCTGCTTTTCCTAGCTATGGCAGCGACTGGTAGAGACGTCATAAATCTGGGTCTCATTTGTCAAACGGCAAAAGGTTTGCACTTCCCAATAACCTTTAATAAAGTGACCATTTGAAACCATGTGACATTACTTGACCATTACAAAACATGTGACATTACTTGACCATTTGAAAAGATGTGACATTACAAGACCATTTGAAATCATGTGATATTACTTGACCGTTAGAAAACATTTGAAATCACTTGACCATTTGAAACCATGTGACATTTTTGATTATTTGAAAATATGTAATGTATCATATCATGATTTGACCATTTGAAAAGATGTGACATTACTTGACCATTTGAAAGCATGTGACATTACTTGACCATTTGAAAGCATGTGACATTACTTGACCATTTGAAATCATGTGACGTTACTTGACCATTTGAAATCATGTGACGTTACTTGACCATTTGAAATCATGTAACATTATTTGACCATTTGAAAACATGTGACATTACTTGACCATTTTAAAATATGAGACTTTTTGTTACTATATTATCATTACGTTAATTATTATTCCTGAAACCAATTTTGGATACATTCAATGTATGGTACTGCATGAACCATACATTGAGCTATACGTTCACCCCTTTAAGGCCTTTACTCCTAATTTTAATCGATTTATATAAATTAAAATCTATACAACTCTTATTATATATTAATCTTGTAATTGAAATATAAAATGAGTCGCGTGTTTTTATATTTCGATTGAAATGTTTATTCATTTTAGTTTCGAAATATATTTTCTAACATTTAGAATATTCGTTTTTGAGTATATTCGTGTTAGATATTTGCACCTAACAAACCGAGCTGGTACGAATATTTCGATTTATTTGCGGTACGCGTACCAATATCATTGGCTATATCGTTTGCAGCATCTCTGTAAATGTTCGACCGTCATATTTATTTGTACACCTCATAAAAGAATTCCATCGTTGTTTATTTTTATTTTATTTACTGTACAAACAAACTAATATGTTATGTTTTCGATATAATTTTAGACTCAATACTGAACGGTAAAACCAACAAGCTATCTCATTGTCACTCGACTGAGATGTCAGACGTAAAACTGCACTAGATTTTGTATTTTTAAATTTAATATATTGTCAGTAAGAAAAGGAGAAATATTTAGCCACTTCCGCACATGCAGTGGTAGTCGTGCAACAAAGTGCACCGCCCGCCAGCCCGCTGATAAATGCGCATGCGACAAACAATGCGAATTACACAACTACCCGGTGGTAGTTGTGTAATTTTAACGGTTTAAATCACTCAAAACGTGTTTCACCCCTCCACGGGGCATCTTCAGGAGTTATGTTACACCGATTAGTGCCAAACACGGGGAGAGCTCAGTCCGTCGCCGCTTGTTATTTATATGCCACCTTCTCTCCCACTACCACTCAAAGTCACGTGACCGATCACGTGGGCGGAAGTGGCTAAGTATTAGTCCTTTTCTTACTTAGGATTTACTTCCGCAAGGTAACGCCTGATTCTATTAAATAATATATTGTTGTTTTTTACTTGTATATTGTATTTTCAGCTTATTTAACGACCTACAAGAAAATATTGTAAACTCTTTGGTGTGTTAATTTTTAAATAAAATAGAATTAAGTTTTCAAATTTGGAATGATAGCTAATCGTTCATAATATTTCGTCCCTATCTCATGCACTGTTTTTTTCGTATGACCATAATCTGTACACAGAATGATTGGTTATAAGTATAAAAGTTTAAAAGGTTTGTATATAGCTTATTAAGCATCAAAAAGTTTTAATATTTTTACACTTATATCCAATTATCTGTATAAAGTAACTATTTTGAAATGCCATACATTATTTTTTTGTACAGGATTGCAACAGGCTAGTAATTTCTTGCAGAATGAACACTGCAGAGACAGATAATAAATAATAATTAATTTTAAAAAGTAATTTGAACGGTGAAAAGAGTTTTATATAAATACTAGCTGATCCCGCAAACGTTGCTTTTCAAAAAAAATAAAGTTTTTAATTAACAAATAAAAAATAAGGGTTGATCGTAGAGGGGTGAAAATTTAGGGTTGTATGTATTTTTGTATGCTGTAACATAAAAAAATAAAAAAAAAATTGTATGAAAAATCAAAAAAAAATTACGGGTGGACCACCCTTATCACTTGGGGGTATGGAAAATAGATAGTAGCCGATTCTCAGATCTATTGAATACGCATGTAAAGTTTGGTAAAAATCGGTCAAGCCGTTTCAGAGGAGTTCAAGTTCGAACACCGTGACACGAGAATTTTATATATTAGATATATTAAGCATATTTATATAAAGAGGGTGTATCATACGTTCTTTTAAGATTTATTTTGGACGTGCCAAATCTAAATCCATATGTTTATGATATTCTTAATTCAAAAACATCAAATCTAAAATCAAAATTAATAGTTTTTAAATATATGGAAAACGTTGGTCTCGTATATTGTTAAGTATACTATTTATTACAGAATAAAGCCTCAAAGGTTGTACAGAGAACAATCTCCGTGTACCCTATTTACCTCTGCCATAGAGAAGTCGTTATTCTTTTGTGTTTCCCCTTATGAAAAGAGCACATAAAAATTATAATACAAAGGTTGGTTATTTATGTTTCTATTTGCAGCAGGTACAAGACACTAGACTTCATATATTATTAACTCATTCCGTGCATCTACATTTCGAGTAGTCATGTGCTTGCGGGAATATATGAATGTTTATTGCTTTATATTTATTATATTAAATGTAATATAATAGAATAAGAGAGCCATGGAGAGGACATTACTAAATAAATTTAAAAATTTTTCTACGAAATCGAATCTGAAATCCGGAGTTCCGTAGACGAGCACAGCATTGGTAAATCAAAATCTCTTACTCTACCATTCTATTGAAGAGTTCGTTGATAAATCTGCTGGTTGCCACGCCCAAAAATAATCTATTGCAAGAATGCCAAAAACATCATAGAATATTCAATCAATTTGAACTTCCGTGTTGCGTTCTGATACGACTAAAAAAACAAAGCTACGTAGCTTCTTAAAAGGACCGAATCATAAATGAGGAGATCCGTAAAAGAACCAAAATCATTGACGTAGGTCGAAGAATTGCTCTTCTGCAGTGGCTGTGAGAGGAGCACATCGCTCATGTAACCGATGGCCGTTAGGGCTGAAGGGTTCTTGAGGGACGACCACGAGCAGGTAGACGCGACTTGGGTTGGCTCCCAACTAGGTGGGTCGACCCCCTCCCCCCCGAGTAGTCCTCGCTTCATATAACTTACATCACATAACAGTCACAACACTATACACCTGTAGCGTGCGCATAAAACTTGCATCACTGTCCCTGCACACTGGCAGGCGGTGCACTTTGTTGCACGACTACTACTGCATTAGCGGAATTAGTTATATATTGGTCCTTTTCTAACATAGTTGGAACAGCATTCATTTCTGGCGCGCAATAATCTAGACAGTTAGTTGTTGTTGCTAGATATCAATTATAGATTAGTTGAAACCAGTCTGTACTTAGCGTCTGCAGATGTAATAAGGTCTGTAAGAGATTACCTTGTGTGGTAAGACCGCCCATTGTACTTTTTTGTATATTATTGTAAAACTTATTAAATGTATCTTAACGTGTACAATAAAGAATATTAAATAAAAATAAAATAAGGTCGTATGTCCTTGTAGGCGGCCGCCCTATGTTACAGTCTGTAGTCTCCACTCCACAACCTTTATCCGTGTACTCATTCTCGACTTATTAAGTCATAGTCTTCCATGAAAGATATCTACGGAATTACGTACAATAATTTCCACCCTTGGCGAGCGGGTTGGCGATCGCAGTCCTGTATTATGATATCAGCGAACTGGCGGGCGGTGCACTTTATTGCACGACTACCACTGCATATGCGGAAGTGGCTAAATATTGGTCCTTTTCTTACTTAGGATGGACTTCCGCGTGGTAACGCCTGATTCCATTAAATATGTATTATGATACGCAGAGAACGCTGCTAATCATCCTCTAGAAAGTTATTTGTGTGTTAATGCACAAAGTGTGAATAACATAAGGCTGTAAGCAGGTGATCGAATCTATGACCTTGCAACTCCCGGGCTCGCTATTTCTGGACTACCACTACATTCACTTAAAAATAAAGCACTTGACTCTAATCTAGATATAATCGATGTTTGATTAAACTGACATTGGCTTCGTTCCAAAATCCGGTTTTTGATAGCTACTTCAAGTGACATATGACAATGAAAATTTTAAAGTTAGCTTTAAGTTTATAACTTCAACTTCAAACAGTAACTAGAAAAATGAAAATTATTTTTTTTTATTAATTATTCACACATAAATACCAAGATCTTAAAGGTGTTTATAATTATAAAGCGAAAATTAAAAGTTGAGGGTGATCGATGATCTATTCAAAAAAGTCTCTCATAAATAAGTAGTAGTTAGTACACGTAAAGACGAGAGAATGTTTAGCTCTGTTAGCAAAGAGCTGCAAATATATACATATGTTTATTTTTAAGCCGATAGGTTCTTTTACCATGAGCTGGTAAAGCCTCCCTATGTGGACCGACATAATCTAGGTTTCAGAAACTCACTGTATACGGGCAACGCAGTACCGGTCATGCTTTGCAATGGGCGTCTTTCACCTGAAAAGAAAGAAAGAAATATATCTAAGTTTATAACATTGTTGTCTTGATTATAGAAATGTAAATTCAACCGTGAGAAGTCTACAAAAAGTTTTTTTGTTGTCAATCTATAAGACTACCTTATTTATTTACTTTATTGGAGATAGACAGTAACAAAATGCAGTAAGAAAGTACAAACTTAAAAGCTTAGAAATATAAAATTAGTTACAGTTGTTACCTTATAACTATCTCACTGAGAACATATAATGATTTATAGTCAATAAAAAAAAATCTTGGAACAAATCTAAGTCAAGAATTCAATACCAAATAAACTTGTAATTGGATCTCTTAAATTTTGAATTTCTCTTAAAGTTGTTGTATTTCGGTAATTTAGGCGTATCGTTGTTTTTAATACAAGTCATATTAATTACTCTCAGACTGGTTTTTAAATTTGGAAGTCTATTGTGGAGGCCTATTTTCAGTATCGGGCGTCCCACGGTAGAAATTATGAAAGTGACGCAAATTTAAATTTATATCTAAATCCATTCAATATAGTACAGGCTATACTGCAGTACGTAATAGAGTAAGGGTTACAAATATCTATACGACATCTCTACATTTTAGCTAATTTTATTTTTGTCAATAAATCTTCTTTCTTCGTTAACTTAATTCAAACTCTTCAAGAAATGTAAACCATAGTGTGCCAAATGGTCTATCTATTTTTAAAATAGAAGGCCGTACACGTACTATGATAAAAATTTGTAGAGTAAATTTGTAATAGAAATAAAAGTCATGCACACACACACATACATACATATATATATTAAATCGTTAGAGACAAATATAGGATAGTAAAGGAATTTATGTACAGTCATAAAATAGACAAATAATATGAATTAAAATTTAGCAATCTTCATAAATAATAAAGAAATAATAATTGCTGTTTTAGAAACAAAATTAAATAAAGAATGGAAATAACGAAAAATGTAAAAAGAAAAGATAATATTAAATGTAGCCATAATACAATATATCTGTCGTTTGGCGTTAGAGATTACACGTGGCTTAAATAAATAAAAAATAAGAAATTAAAATATATATTCCTACGTAGTGCGATATAAAAATGAATAAAAACATAGGGGATTACCCGAAAACTGTGTATATATACATATCTGTATAAAGTCACACTGCAGCGATAGCTTTTTATGACCAAGCCATGACCCCTTTGCGAAAGCTTTGTGAATCCCATTTAATATTTGGGTCAGACCATGAATATATTTCATAAACATATCTTAACAAATGAAAAGCAATCGCATGTTGCAACAAATTTAGTGTAACAAACTCAATTCTCTTCGCAATTTTCTTTGTCTTATATATCTTACGAAATTAAAATATATGAATAAAAAATGTTATCTACCGTTACGTGTTTTGAGTTCTAAAATGTCATAAACCTCGTGATTTTAATTTAGCAATGCGAATTACACAACTACCACCGTTAAATCACTCAACACGTGTTTCACCCTTCCACGGGGCATCTTCAGGAGTTATGTTACACCGATTAGTGCCAAACACAGTCTGTTACGGGCTGGCGGGCGGTGCACTTTGTTGCACGACTACCACTGCATGTGCGGAAGTGGCTAAATATTGGTCCTTTTCTTACTTATAAATCATTCATTTATATATGTGGCGAAATTAATAAAAATCAACTAATCTGAGAGATTCTGGTTGTAGGCCATTTTAACCTAGTCCTATTGGAAGACTAAATGGAAAGTTCTCCACCTGAAATGATAAATTAACTAATGTATTATTAAGAAAAACTCAATTGTTTTTAGAGTATCGGTAAAAAATCTATTTGTATTTAAATTGAAGAATAGAATTGGAGGTTGGTGGGTTATATAGCGCGTAAAATAGATGAGCGATAGAACTATAAGTTACTTCCTGGCTATTGGAACACGAGCTGGTTTGATGTGGGTAGCCTGCCACTTGGTGGATTGATATAGTGAAGTCTGAAATCGCTAGATTACGGGCAACGGAAAATGATCTGTGGGGTAAGACGATGCTATCTTTAGATTGACATAATGATAATATTAACAGTAGATATTTCTGTTTCTTATACCCGAGAAATATCGGAGGATAGATTGCGCATTTCTTTTTTTTTAATTCCTTTCCGCGTGGCATAGACAAATATTTTTCGCCTTGACTAATGAATCGGAAATAGTGCTCCAGAAAGCGATTCGATTCATTCGAATGAATGTGCATATTCAATCAAAGTCCGCGAAGGCGGTACAGGTATTTGCAACGTCGATCACGTGAAGCAGACATTAAGTGTGAAACAAATTTGGTGCGCCTATTCGATTATTCGTTTGTCGGAAATAAAGAAAATAATGGGGGTTACTTTATTGGATAACTTTCCTTATAGCCCAAAAATATATCGATATTTATTTCTATTTCATTGTAGCAAGTTGTAATTTCGTTTGGAACGGTTTTTTCTAGAAAGTCTATCACCGTGATCTGTATGATAAAAGCTAGTCGGAATTGAACTCATAATATAATTGCAAATCAGTTTGAATCATATGATAATGATTATATCTAGCATAAAATAAGTGCAAAAATAAATTTAATAACTAAGTCATTTAAAAATTAAATTATAAGAAACCCTAACTTGTTACTAATATAGATTTAATTATAAATTCAAAATATCTTTATTCGAGTAGGCATAGTATATTTTGAATGGTAGGTTATTTTAATACTACATGTAGTCAGCTACTGAACAGTAGCTCTTTTAAAATGAAGGTTTACAATTAACCATGTGTACATTTTAATATCAACCATGTAAATAAGTCAACAAAGCAAGTTCCACAGAATTAGATGAATTAAAACTCTTCGATGCTATAATAAGATTATTTAACAATATACTGTTAAATTTAGGTTTACAACTAAGAAAAGGAAGGACTATAATATCTTGTGGAACCTTATAATATATACGTACATCTAGATCAGTGATTCCCAAAGTGGTCTATATCGACCCCTACGGGTCTACGACAACCTGCAAGGGGTCTACGTCAGCGAAAAAAAAATTTGGGGGTCCATGAAATGTAAATGGGGGTCCACAATAGTGGATCTCAACACATACACTTGTGGGAGTCGTATATACTCTGATGTGATGTCTGAATGAATAATAGGTGTAAGATTTTGTGGGCGAGCGTAGCCGACGGGCGAACTTAGTGTGCCGAATTAGTGCAGCGAGCACATGCACGCACCGGTGACGCGGGCGCAGACCTTTTGTTACTTTTGGTTCTTTTGTTTCTTTTATTTCTTTTGCGCCTTTGTTCTATTGCCCGCTTTCACTTGGTCGCAGAGCACATTTGCGCCCCAGAGTCCTACGACGAATGCACGTCCTTTTTGCTCGCACTCAAGCGCTAATAAAAATTTGTTCGTGTGTTAAATAAATTGATAAAGAGTTACAAACGTCTTTTAATAAGACACAAAAACGCTTTACACTGATAGTACCTATTTACTTACATCATACTATCTTATAATATCAAAACAGATTGAATTGACGCCAAATGTTAATAATTTATTATGAAATCATCAGGTTCATCCTTCTCACTAAAAATATTGACTTATTGCTTATGTTATTTTATTTATAGTTTATTTTATGTTTATTTAATGTTACGTATATTTTACATAACAGAAGCAAAATTTCATTTTGAGTAGTTTTAATTTAAATTCAAATAATAAATGTATAAATTGACATGTGTTTTTACGTTAAGTTTTTAACACTAAACTTTACTACAGTTGGAAATTTACAGGAAATCAATATCAGGTAAGTAGGGGGTCTACCCAACACGGAAAAACATGGCAAGGGGTCTGCGACACAAAAAAGTTTGGGGAAGTCTGATCTATATCCATGTGATTTTTTTTACCAAGTTACTGACATTCTATCAACTCAATTGAAACTATGAAATAATATAAATTAATATTTTAAAATCGCAACCATTCATTTTTTTTCATCATTCAGATGATTAGACGTACTGGTCTATCTTTGCACATAAGGTCCAAAATGTTATTACAACTTCCATCCGTCTACTAGACTTATTGTACTTAGTGTAGTGTTTCATTAAACGGGGAATTTGTTTATAATTTTGACGTTTTGAAAATAAAAATAATCAACTAACAACCATGACTTTATTAATGACTTTAGAAATAAGGCTCAATGTAAAAAAATATTTAATAATATATCGTAGTCATCATTTTTTTGCGTTTTAAGAACAAACATATGTGTACGTAAATAATACGAGATATTTTGTCAGAAAATTCGTAGCCATTATGTAATAATCTCAAATTAAAATAACACAATTATTTCATAATATTATCAATGTATATCTTGAGTTAAAATAAGATTTAAGGATGTGTTTATATTTATGAAAATTATCAATTTTTAAGTGTCCTTTGCAATATTTAGATGTATTATCATTCGTCGATTATCCTTTCAACTCCTTTGTGTGTAGTTCGACTTACCTATATTTTAAATTGGATTTAACACGTTCATGAACAAACAGAGCCAAACGTTATAGTAAGGCTGTGACTAATATTTACTTTACGTTAGTTACAAGTTGTTTATGTTTCCTAACAGGTAAATCTATTCGACACGTCTTTATAACTATGTAAAATAAAATATAATGTAATAATATAAGATTTAACGATGCACTTATGAATTTCTTGTATAAAATTAACTCAAAATATATTAAAACTTTCAGTAATTAAGAAAATGGAGTCATTTTTAAAAACCCGAGTTATCTTCATCTTCAAATATACCGATCTTTATCTAGATATAAAGTAACATTAAGGATAACCCACAGAGAGGGAGAGAGAGAAAGAGAGTTCATTTTTGTATTTAATCACAGTCAAATGATATCTTTCCGTGACTCTTAAAAAGTAATGTTTCAACCCTCCATTGTAAAGAACATGTAACTTCACAAAGAAAAGACATTCGGCAGATCGCTTCATAATAATGTGCATCTAAAAGATTATGACCAGTAAAATTAATTATAATGTCCACTAGAATTATGTAATTTAATATAATATAATATAATATAATATAATGGAATATAATATAATATAATATAATATAATATAATATAATATAATATAATATAATATAATATAATATAATATAATATAATATAATATAATATAATATAATATAATATAATATAATATAATATAATATAATATAATATAATATAATATAATATAATATAATATGTACTGCTGTGAAGAGCCGTTCCCTATCGATTTCCAAATGAAAAAATAAAAATGATGTCTGTTTTTTTATAATTTAGTCTGCATCAAAATTCATGACAAAAAGTTGTCGATGTTGTTGAATTCCTTATCATCTTTTGCTTTACTATTTAAACACTGGCAAGGTTACATATAGTCAGGAAGCGAACCCGAAATCTTTGATCTCGATTCCCAGTATTGCATCTTCTTAATAAGGGTTATGTGAAACTAAAAATGTTTTTTGGTAAATTCTCGCAAACTACAGTGCACAAAAATATGAGCTCGCATCATTCAAAATGCATGCAATCATGTTATATGCATGCAGCGAATATGTTCCAGACAACGTATCCGTTAGCGGACTATTACTGCACTGGGAAATTAAACTTCGAAATGATTAACAAAAAAATTTAATTTTTGTTTGTTAATTTTAAAAGCGCAGTACTCGTTGTGACAACGAGGCTTTTATATATTTAAATAGAAGTAGTCCTTGATTATTTTGATCACATTGAACAGAAAGAAGGAGAGGAAACTCCAGAAAATTATCAATTAATGAACTTTATGACTAACATAGCTGACATTTACATGCAACCGATGGCTCATCAAAGATAAAGTCCGTGAAGAGTGTCACGACTCTCACCAATGGAGGAGAAGGAGGAATCTTTTAGCAGTAATCGAAACGTCAAGATTTCTCATGGCACGGTTCCACAGTAAACCTCCCCAGTGTTCACAATAGTAGTGACTAGTATGTCAAGAATAATATTAATACAGGATAGAAGAGAACAGAGCTTGATTTTCCAATAATTGGTTATTATCTTTGTTCGTGGGGGAATAACCCTGTACCCTGGTCAGAGTAAAGTTTCGTTCGAAGCTTCTAGATTTAAAAGCTCCAAATTTTTCTCTGCAACTTTTATAACTATTTCTCATCACCCAGTATACTTAACTGGTAGCAATCTACATTCATAAACAATCATAAAATGACTATTTGACACTATTTTGCGATTACTAAATGATTTTATGCTTTTTATTCTTCTTATCAGCCGATGCACGCTCCATCCATGATCACAGGTCCTGCGCTGCCTGGTTCCCCTAGTGGGGGGCATACCCACCCCGCGTCTACCGTTCCGTGGTCATCCCTCTAGAACCTTTCGGTCCCAACGGCCATCTGTTGAACAAGCGATGTGCAACGCCTACTGCCTTCTTCGACTTTAGACACGTGCAATTCTTCGAGCTACGTAGTTGATCCTGTTTTTTGCGGATTTCTTCGATCTCGCTACAAAACTCCGAGCATAGCTATCTCCATTACTCTCTGTGTGACTTTGAACCTACTTTTGACGTCGCAAGTGACGTCTCACATGACTTTTATGAATGTAATTTTTAATGTGATTTATTGTTATACAAACAAATGTTTATCTAAATATACAATACGCGGAATATAACTTCTAGATAAATATACGTCGACGAGTATGACACACGTATAGACCACATTTCCATGGAATGCAGTACACTAAATTTAAATAATGACTTAAAACGAGTCATGTTTATGATTATACTTTGCAAGCGCGGTTGCGGAGTTATACTTAAACTTTGCCGACGGAATAATAAGAAGTTTGTCGCGGAATATTTATAATGTAACAATTTAAACTCGCAATGTTACATTATAAAATGTACACTGTAAGATGTACAAAATTTATTTAGTAAATTTAAATAAATTATTTGTAGATGCAATATCTTGAAAGTTGTGAATTTATAGTTCATTTGCTGTGAATAAAGGTAAAGAGTTAGCGTCTTTTTAAAAGACGTTTGTTATTTTTTATCAATTTATTTAACACACGAACAAATTTTTATTAGCGCTTGAGTGCGAGCAAAAAGGACGTGCATTCGTCGTAGGACTCTGGGGCGCAATGTGCTCTGCGACCAAGTGAAAGCGGGCAATAGAACAAAGGCGCAAAAGAAATAAAAGAAACAAAAGTAACAAAAGGTCTGCGCCCGCGTCACCGGTGCGTGCATGTGCTCGCTGCACTAATTCGGTACACTAAGTTCGCCCGTCGGCTACGCTCGCCCACAAAATCTTACACCTATTATTCATTCAGACATCACATCAGTATATATACGACTCCCACAAAGGTATGGTGCACCTTTTGCAAAAGTGAAAGGTTTCATAGATAAAAAAATTACGTAAGAATAAAGCGTAGGTACGCGAGTCGCTAGATGCGAACAGCGTTGGACAAATCATCTTGGCGATCATTTATGGAGGCCTAGGGCTTCCAGAGGCCGTTTGTCCGCTGAAAAACAGAAGAAAAGGTACATATAAAAACTAATCTTTTTATAAATATAAATAGAAAGACAATTGTTATTCTAATGCTGGAATTTATAATTCATTGTTATACCTTATGATAAAGTACGAAACATTTTGAAAATTTTCATTTTTACATTCGATTATATTAATTTTCTCCGTCATCGGTTTGTTATTGTACAAATTAATTATGATCACTGAATCGCATACAAATTAATTACAATTCAGCAAACGCAATACATGCCATGATATATTACGATTATTTAGTTATTATCCCATTCCGACCATATTGAATTTATGTGGTAAATACTTTGACTTAATTTCATGTACATTGCTCGTTATGTATTGAAAAAGATGAATATGGTCTTTTAATATCTCTGTAAAATAGATTCATTGATATTAAAAAAAAATTGTAAAATAAATCCGTGATAAAATTGATGTACACGAGAAAATAATTAAACCAATTAAAACTGTGATACTGTAACAGAAATGATTAACTGAAGTGTTTGAGGATGTACGAAATGAATGGTATGATTGAGAAAGGAAGACGGAATTGTAGAATGATAGAAGGAGGAGAAAAGATATTGTGTACTATGGAAGACGAGAACGAAAATAAAAATTCTAGTGAACAAAAATTTTATTAAGAAATACAAAACCCTGTTCCCAATTAAATAGGGATGGAAGGAGAGGTCCCCAATAGCGGGGGCCACAAATAAAAAAATAAAAAAAAATATCTCTGTATACATTATTTATTCTTCTTTTCAGCCAATAAACGGTCACTGTAAAGCCGATAAGCGCCGAACGTTTCCGATAGCTTCCGACAAGCATATCGGCACAGGTTTTGTACTTTATATGGAAACTCCGCGCCTATTAACAGTGCAGATTACTCGCGCTGGCTGGTTCTTATAAGCGCTGGTTGATCGGCGCTGGTTACCAGCTTTCTTTCTGTATACGACGTAGGGCATAGACCTAATCAGACCATCGACATGTAGACTGTTCCTGCGCTTCGTGACTTCGTGATCTTAACTATGCCTTCGGTCTACCAAGTGGGAGATCTATCCACGCCGTGTTTACCGTGGTCGCAACTCTGGAACCTATTGGCACTAAGTTCAGACGAGCAATTCTTAGAAATACGTCTGTGATCTTGATTCTTCTGCAGATTTCCTCATTCAGGGTTCGATCTCGCAGCGAAACTTAGTGCATAACCTTCTTCATTTCTCTCCATTATTACTATTTATTTGGGTGTATATTAGCCTTATTTATTTTGTACTAACTCCTGTGTTAGAGGTTCCGTCTTAACTGTGAAAACGAACTGTTTAACATACCAAGTTCATTATCAAAAGCATAAAGTTTAATAGTCAACATTTTTTTTTTTAAGTTTCTGTGCAATATTCTAGAAAGTTCTTTCATTATACAATTTACTATAAAGTAATAAAAAAATAGATGAATGAAATTATTAGTGTTCTTAACGGCTTGACAAAAGGAGATAGATATTCATTTATTTCCTCGTCGTCGTTTTGTACAATATTTAACAGAATCAGGCGTTACCTTGCGGAAGTCCATCCTAAGTAAGAAAAGGACCAATATTTAGCCACTTCCACACATACAGTGATAGTCGTGCGACGAAGTGCACCGCCCGCCAGCCCGCTGATAAATGCATATGCAGCAAACAATGCGAATTACACAACTGCTACCGCCAAATTACTCAACACGTGTTTCACCCCTCCACGGGGCATCTTCAGGAGTTATGTTACACCGATTAGTGCCAAACACAGAGTCTCATACAATAGGTGCCTATTGCAAAGCACACAACTCTCCCAAAGATATCTGTGAGGGGATATACCATAAAAGTCTCGTTTAAATAAATGTCCACTGTTAGATATAGGCTTCTCCTATTGATTTCCAAAATGATAGGCTAAAAGAGACTAGAATCCCGCATGTTCCGACAACGTTAACTAGGTGATATTCTCTTTTTAGGGTGGATATTCTACGCTGCACTTGCCAGTGATTATCACTTCAGATTCTTAATCTGGCATGCCAACTGCCAGTACTTGATGATTGACAATCTGCCGAATTGTCGGTCTGATTCGATTTCGTAGAAAAATCCTCCAAGAAGACGTTTCCACGACCCATTGAGTGAATGTGATACGCATTCAAATACACATTTATTTACCCTTTGCTGCTCATCTATATATATAGTTTATACAGGTACAAGAGGCGGTCTTATCGCTCGAGGCGAACTCTACAAGACAACTTTTGGATAGAGATGAGAGACATGAAGGAGAGGGCAGTTTACGGTGTACATAAATACAAATACATAAATTATAATAGACACGTACAGATATACCCAATTACTTATATATAAAAGAAAAAAAACTTTGTATAATAATTAATTGACTTGAATTATCTTAATTCCATAATTTCTTAGCTGTCAATATGTCAATGACTTGTGTGAAATAAATATTGTATTTTTACCTAAACTTTATTTTTTAATCCCGAGAACTTATGTTAAAACTAATTAATGGTAGTTAAATGCTTTAAATGTCGTTTCTTTCATTTCAGGTAATTATCTATAATTAGCTTACTCGTATTAGTATTTGTATTAAATTCTGTGCTGTACAGTATTTACGTAAATAAAACTTTCATTTCAGAAACAATTACTGTGTTTCACTCCACAAATATAATAACGCATTATATTTATATCACGGCAATTTATCAGGTGCGTGGACCAATCTTTCCCGGGAAGGTGTCTATGCGGCGATATCAAAGCGGTTTTTTTTTTTTCAAACGACCAACCGAGGAATATAAATGAATATCCTTTATAACGTCGCTCTATTTCGCTTTTATAAACCTTGCGGAAACTACGTTTCGGTACGCTCTAGGCATACTTTGGTACAGGGTTTTTTTTTCTTAACGTACCATCATCAAGAAAAATTTAAATTAAATATCGAAATATTATTTTTAATACTGCAGCATTTCTTAGCTACAACGTTTTTAAAAGATATCAAAAAAGTAACTAAGACATTTTTAAATGTAAACGAACTGATAGCTACTTGTATTTTCAGATTTCTCGTGTTTCATAATCTAATAAAACTTTAAAATAATAACAATAATTACCATAAAATTGTAAAACTCCGGAGGGAAGAGAAAGAAAGTCAGGTAATGTATGAAAGGAGAGTATGGAAAGGAATGAAAGATATTGTGAAGGAATTTAGAAGAAACAATGAAAGACATTGAGAAGAACGAAAGGCAAGCATGGAAATTAATTTAAACAATTAATACAAATGAAGACCCTGTTCACCCATGATAGAAGTTCAAGTAAAATAAGTTGTCTTATCTCTTTTTTAAGATCGTTTGAATACGCCGAATGCAGGACACTTTAAGCCGGTATTGGAAATCAATTCCGATTACTTATGTCCAGCTCAGCTGTGGCCATTCTATGAAATAGGTATGATGATAAATGAATGTAAAGATAACTTACTTTTTATATTTAATGGAATCAGGCATTACCTTGCGGAAGTCCATCCTAAGTAAGAAAAGTACCAATATTTAGCCACTTCCGCATATGCAGTGGTAGTCGTGTAACAAAGCACTCTGTGTTTGGCACTAATCGGTGTAACATAACTCCTGAAGATGCCCCGTGGAGGGGTGAAACACGTGTTGAGTAGTTTGGCAGTGGCGGTTGTGTGATTCGCATTGTTTGCAGCATACGCATTTATCAGCGGGCTGGCGGGCGGTGCGCTTTGTTGCACGACTACCACTGCATGTGCGGAAGTAGCTATATATTGGTCCTTTTCTTACTCACTTTTTTATGTTTTAAATCACGTGTGATAACGATAGATATATTCCATTTATGAAACATTCCAACACGGACCGGTGAGGGTAACGTAAGCCGTTGTTAAATTTGTGGAAAACGCTGAATATGGGGCGATTTAAACCGATCTCATTGGAAATCTATGGAGCAGGCCCATGTCCAACTATGGACGTCTAGAACGTAAACGTGACAGGTGAAATCATAAAGAAGATGATAAATAAAAATAGTCTCTAATATGTTTATTCGAAGACTTATGTTTACAGTACCCGGCGATAAAAATTGAACATCGACCTTTGGAAAGAGACAATCGGCTAATTTCGGCTTCGTAGAACGTTATTTCTTTCGCACTAAATACAAACAGTCCGGTATCTATTAGGAGCTGTTATAACAAATATCATTTGCATCTTTTGTAAATTATTTTTATTTTTTGTGTGAAATATACCATTTTTTCTATAAGTGGTGGCTTTTAGTTCGTGTATAATAAAAACATGTTCACATTATGTTTATGTATTTAATTATTTAGAATAATTAAATCTGTACATTAATTTAACAATATAGCCGGGGAACTGTACTACTCGTACTTTTGTGGCCACGCTATGTGATTTGCTTTAAGAAGTTTACGCAAACTGATAGTACCAAATTAGGGTTGTTAATACCATCTCTAAGTGGACCGCGCAAGAAGGAAGACCTAGATGGAGACCCAGAAAGAGGTGGCTGGAATGTGTAGTGGGATATCACAAGACTATCGGAAGGAAGACATCTTGTCTAACAACAGCGAACGATAGAGCGAGATGGAAAAGGATCCTGGAAGATGTCAAGACTCCTAAAGGCTTGTAGCGCCACAGGAAGAATAGAGAAGAGGATATGTACCAAACAACAGTGACAGCAAAATCCAAGGTGTGCTCAGAGGGAAATTTCGGCCTAGTCATTTCACGGAGTATCTGAAGATCTTAGAGCTCAGGGCTTCCAATTCGGTAAAATATTACACTGCAGCTCAAGCCAAAACTCTTCTAGTAGCCATTAAGTTTCGTTACCTTAAAAAAAGTCATAGGCCCTCTGCGCCGTGTCGTAAAAAGCCACTGAATCTGCAAAATATCATTTCAGAGTCAGTGTTAAAAAAAATATACAGGTATTTAATAGCGCATCTAATCACGCTTGTAAACCCTTTACAAGTTTGTGTCATGATTAAAAAATAATAGAGTTTTTTATTATACACGAGTTAATGTCAAAAAAGTGTCAGAAAAAAACAATAGAGCGAAATAAAAGCTCAAAATGGAAAATGTATATTTTAAAAGATACAAAACGTATCCGATTCGACCATCAAAAGCGATGTAATATGAAAAAAAGGCTTGTTGCAGAGGAACTATTGACTCCATTTTTATATTAATAGAAGGTCGAAATACGAGGATCCGATATTGAATAGTTTTTACAGTGCCGTCACGTACAACCTGTAAAAAACTCATGTTACTTGCTCCTGGACATATTTCGTGACGAGATTTTATTGATTGAAATCGGCCTTTAGATTTTACGCGTTGTCTATCATATTTTTAATCAAAAATTACAGGAAAAACAGTAAGACTATGATGTATGTTAAGTGGAAACATGCAGGGTGATTGGTTTTTTTATGGCCCACGCTATCTATGGCCTATCTTACTCCTATCTTTGGGAAGGACAGGGTCGTTTTATTTCATTTCATAAGATTTTTTTTCACATTACTTTCATTTGCGCGTTCTTCTTGCATTCTTATAATCTATGGGTGATTTTATAGGCATAAAATCTTTAAAGATGTGAATTTATAGCTCATTTATTTATATCAAATATCAACCTATATATGTTCACTGTGAGATATAGATATCCCGCTATATTTCGACTACCTCATATATTGAATAGATTTGTTATTAAATAACATATGGCAAACCATATTCAAAAATCATGTTTCAGAAATTATAAATCAAGTAATATGTTTAGTAAAATACGCGATATTATAATGCGATCTTATCATATACAGGTGAAAAGCCTTAAAAGAAGTCAATGAACTGCTGATTTATCAGAAAGCCTTATAGATGCAACTACTTCCAGTCACCATGGAAAATGTATAAATTTCAGCCTATAGACATCCATATCACAGCAAAGGTCAACGGTATATATATATTTAATATATAATATATATTTATACTTTTTAAACCTTTTACACCTATAAACAATTATGCGGTACGATATGCGTGGTCGCCGCAAGTTTTTCAGTGGTCACTTTATAGCACGAATCGTATAGAGTTTAACACAGGTAAGGATTTATATTCCATTTGTGTGCAGTACATTTAAGCTTTCTTTTCCGTGACGGACATTCTGTGTGTTTCAATTGAAAAATATACCATTCTATTGTTTTAATTTCACTTGTAATGTGATACATTTGTTATAGTTTTATTTATTGTATTTACATGATTTTGGTATACGACAAAATTATATTTAATAGGTGGTCAATTAATAAATAAATGTATGTAGGTGTGGGTCTAAATGATAGTAGATAAATTAGTATTATAACTAATTTTAATCAAGATAAAATCTTAACACGTCTTGATGGCGGCGTCGTCGTGAGAGTCTTACATACAGTCGTTCAGAAGTCATCTTACATTCCGTTTACCAATTATAACATTACTGCATTTGTCTATGTTTATTTTAAGGGTCTTTTCAACTGTGTATTAAATTTAATTTCTGAATATGTGGTACATATTGGGTAGGCCGAAAAGTAATATCGTTTCTGTTGACACATTTTACAGAAAAACCGATTGATTTTTACCGCTCCGGTATTAAAAATTCGAATACAATATGGTGAAAGATTGTTGATAACAAAGGTAAATATACTGTTGGTTAGAAATAAAAACTTGTTAAAAATGTAGTCGTGTGAATTAACCTCAAGAAAGCCAAATTACTTTCCTGTCCCCCTGTTAAATGAACGGTGAAAAGTGGGAAGACGGTGGATGCTTTCAACAGGTCCTAGATGTGGTATATGTCCAGCGATTAATGTCTTATGGCTAAAATGATGATGGAGTAACTGGTTTAAAATGTATATTGACAGTATGACATCTATAGAGCAGCTGATATTAAAATAAAACAGTTTAAACATATATACATAAAATTTATTCATTCAACACTGGAACTATTCACTATTTTACTTTCGTTGATTATTTCCTTCTGTTTCTTCTTCTTTTTTACTTCTCCCAAAAATTGAATGAATATATCCAGTGACTTCCCTTGATCATAACAACGCCGTCGTTTCACCTAGTAGCGCTTACCCACGCAGAATCTTCCTTAAGCTGGTGATCATCAACCCCAGCTGAGTTTCTCTCATCCATTTTACTCAGAAAAGATCATCTTGAGGTCAGGTTTTTTTTCTTTTATAGGCGAATCATTTGCATATACATATTTATCTCGAAGAAACCTATTCACTATTGTCATAAAAGCTCCTAAGTTATAATTGACGAGAAATACTATCTTGGTTGTTCCAATCCTTGACTGTTCGCACTATAAAAGTAATAATAAAACGCAAAACGGGTGGAATGAATTTCAATCGTGTACGGATGTCGTGAATGGAAGGAAGGAGATGGGGAATTATTTGGTGCAATTCCGAAGAACCAACTCATAAATGCAGTCAAATTTTCGCCCATACTCCAAGATTCGAAGTATAGCTTTCGTCAAATCATCGTCTTTATATGAAGTCCAGAGCTTTGAGGTGGTAATCCTATGTAGAAAATGAATTTTAGAATTTTAATATCTATCTGAAGTGAATTAGAAAGGTTGAAGTTAGAAATTAATCGAGAAACACTATTAAGGATTGTGTTATAAAAAATGTACATCCAATCACGGCGGAATGATAACGAATTTTCAGCTTTAAAGGGCGTCCTCTTAAAATATTTACACGCCCGCTACACAGGACCCCGGCAAATAAATTTAGTACTAACTTAATATGTACGATGTATGTATAGGTCCTTGTAAATAGTCGAACCTTCGGCAAAGTACTCTCGAGGCGCGCACAAAATTCTCCACCTACACTATATAAAGTATTAAGCGATGGCATATGAATGAATCGGTTCGAAATAACCACTACTATTGGTCGTCGGAATATTAAAAAAATCGGTTAAAAAAGTTGAACGGTTTTTTAAACGGTTTTATTTGATACCCATATTGTGGTCGTTGTAGAGAAATATGTACCCAGTCCGCCATATTGGAACGGAGTCCATCTTGAATTTTAAATTTTAGCCCTTTCATTTGATACCCATATTGGGGGGGTTAAGGAAAAATACGTAATCCGCCATTTTGTATCGGCGGCCATCTTAGATTTATAATGTTATTGATTTTATTATATTGTATTGTCATCTAAATTAAAAGTGTGTACCAAATTTCAGATCAATCTGACAACGGGAAGGTGCATAAATTTAAATTTCTAATTTTGACCCAAATAAATAAACAAATAAATTCCGTACGGGTCGAACTAAATAAAACCGGTTAAAAATTATCTCGAATGTCGAACTGAATTAATTTTTTGAGATTTTTTATATAGAATATGTGAAATCAGCGTTCGATAAGTTCCGAAACAACTTCTTGAAAATACCACAATTCCTGAAGACGAAGGTCTACGACAAGTGTGTCAAGGTAACCTAGGGAAGAACCAAGAGAACTAAGCTCGGAGTTTCTCTGGAGGATCGAAATAAAAAACCTTGTTTCTCCTACTATTATCACTGAAGTAGCTCGAAGAACTTCTGGTCTGAAATTAAAGTGGGTGGTACCTATTGCTAGTGCTACCAATGGCCGGTAGGTGCCGAAAGGTTCTTGAATAGAAATTACCAGTCGGTAGACTCGGCATGGGTAAGCCCTCTCCCCCCTTTTTATACTCGTGGGGAAATCCTGTATCGGATACCCCCTCGCTGCGGGCGCAACGAAAGGGTTATCGGACTCCTACCGACTAAAATCCTACAGTCTTCTGCAAAGCCTTTTGTTGAAATTACGTAAACGCTTTTGCATACTACTGTGGTTTCAGCCGCGGCGGCCGAGTGCCTCGACTTGCGGCGGATCACCCCGACTCCGTTGCCAACGCCATGCTAAGGGTTGGAGAAAAGCGCGGTGTAATAATCCTCCTAGGTGTACCAATGACATAATTAGGGCGCTCAACGTGGCAATCTTTGGGAGAGACCTTGTAGTACTCGTGGTGGCCACTGGAGAACCTGTCGGCCCCACCAGCCGAAGGCTGAATGAGCGTTGTGCCACGACCACTTCCACTTCAGATGTGCAACAATTGTAACTTTGTACTAGATAACATATCGAGCACTATAAACAAAAGAATATCAATCCTCTCACTCATCATCTTAATCGGCTTACCTTTGCATTACTAAACAATGCCAATATGGTTAAAATGTCGGAAAGGAACCACGTGATTTTAATAAAGAGAGGCATTGGTTTCCTGCTCTTTTAAAACCGAAGTCCACATTACGAATGTTTATTGAATGATTGCAGATAATAATCTAATATTTTATATAAAATTCTCATGTCACGGTGTTCGAACTTGAACTCCTCCTAAACGGCTTGACCGACTTTTACCAAATTTTATATGTGTTTTCAGTAGGTCTGAGAATCGGCTACTATCTATTTTCCGTACCCCTAAGTGTTAAGGGTGGTCCATTCCTAAATTTTTATTTTTATTTTTTAGACAATTTTTTTGGTTTTTATTTTATTATGATACAGCATACAAAAATACATACAACCCTAAATTTTCACCCCTCTACGATCAATCCTTATTTTTATTTGTTAAACAAAAACTTTAATTTTTTTTTGCAAAACAACGTTTGCGGGATCAGCTAGTATAATATAACAGAATAAAAATACACTTACACTTTTCCATGAGGATCATTCGAGTTTAAATCGAATTAGAACCGATAGTAGTGGCCCGTGATTCAGTTTATAGACACGTGGGAATCGAAAACGTTGCGTTATTAACGGGGAGCACTTCATCGCGCCTGAATAACGATTTCACTCGATTGTACTGCGACGTGATGCGATTCTGCGAATGACTTCGATTGAACCCGATGATGCGAGGCAATTAAATTTTATATAAATATACACTGAACTATCAATATAAACTGGTTCCCCTGGCTTGCAACGTAACATCGACCTGCACAGTGAATTCAAACTTCAAATCGTCCAAGAGTTCTTCGAGGCATGCTAAAAGCATACTTCGAGAAGGCTTCTTCCCTCCCCAACCCCCTTATAGCAAACTATTCTCGCTACTCCCGCGGCACCTCATTGAGAAACCTCGTAAGGTGTCTTAAGATGTCCTTACGGATCCTTTTGCATGGTTCCCATAATCCTGCAAGCGCAAATACAACCACTTCACTGGCGATCACTCACCGCACGAAAAAACGCGTGCGATGTTCAAAAACACAATACTCTCCACCGTCCGTTCCGAAAATGGCGTCGGCCAACCAACCCGTCGTCGCGAACAGCATGGGTGATCCGAGGTAGTATCAGTATCCTTATTGCCAAGTTGTCGACGCTGCCCCCTAATCCTCACTCCATACACTACACTAGCAGCAACACAGACTTGATCAGGTAGGCTTCGCAACAACCAAATCAGTTACAAATGTAAGTTCGAAAAAAAAATATTTTAGTTTTTCGTATAGTTCACGGACATTTCCGCTCCGTGAGTTCATTTCCGAGTAAGCTATAAAAGCCTTAAGACTAACATCACAAACATCTTCGAAACAGTACACTACTATCCATATATGTTATCACAATGTATCTTATGTATTAAAACTATTGTTTTCAATCTGTGTTTTATTTCGATAGAAATGTCCATTCACCTTTGTAAAGATGGTTTGGTCGGACTTGAACTATCTAAAACCACCTCGTGACTTCTTTGTGGCTATATCTCAACGATAATCTTATTAAACCTTTCTTTAGGTTTAATTAAAGTGGTTACTCTTCTCTTGGCATCTACGTAAATTAACAAGAAAATCCCATATAAAGTTTCCGAAATATGAGGAATCAAATAATTTTAAATAAAAATTTGTTAAAAATTCTATTACAGATTGTAGGGGTATTTAAGACTTTAGTTTAAATCTAATTGGGCTATTCTAAAATGTATGAAATCGTGCAACATATCAGCGATAATCTTATTAAACCTTTCTTTACTTTCATAAAATAAGTTACTTTTCTCTTAGCATCTAAAGTTCGTAAGGTTACAATAAAATCCCATTAAAGGTTTCCGAAATATAAGGAATTATATTTGTTAAAAATTCTATTACGGGTTGTAAGGGTATTTAAGATTTTAGTTTGAATCTAATTGGGTTATTCTAAAATATATAAAATCGTGCAATCGATAGCCGAAAGATTCTCGTATGGCAAGACTGACATCGGAATGAAGTGTGGAAAGTGTCGCATGTAGTGAAGATCGCGGTAAGCGCTAGACTGGACGACCTCGCGTACAAACAAGTACGGTCTGGAGAGATCCGTGTCGCTCCCGACTGCTGAGTAGTCCTCGCTTCTCATAACTTACACTACACCTCATTCACTACACTATACACCTACACGAATATACTCCCTCTTTGCTCATGCGTATTCGTTGTAACGTGGGTACGATCACCCAGCAAAAATTTTTAGTGCGCGGAACTCCTGTTTTCCTGGACTCAATTTCGATGAATCTGTACAAAGCCTAAATCGGCTAGCAGCATAAATTTAAACACATCAGATAAATAAGAAAAGGACCAATATTTAGCCACTTCCGCACATGCAGTGGTAGTCGTGCAACAAAATGCACCGCCCGCCAGCCCGCTGATATATATACTGTATACGGCAAACAATGCGAATCACACAACCGCCAACGTCAAATCACACAACACGCGTTTCGCCCCTCCACGGGGGGGCATCTTCAGAAGTTATGTTACACAGATTAGTGCCAAACTTTAAAATTAAACTTCACTAACTACACTGTACACCTACACAGGTATAATATAAATTCGTGGAAAAGTCATATTTATATATATTAAGGACTCTTTTTGATGAAGCTATAAAAACATTATGTAGTGCAAACATCACGTCAAATGAAAGACCGGTAATCGTGGCAACCTTTGGGGGAGTCCTAGGCCTTGCTATGGGAGTTGTACACAAATTAACTGTGATATAGTTAAAGTATTGTTACGCATTGTGGGTTCTGACTCGAAATGAAACACCACTGGTTCACAAGGAGTCCTTTATTCACCAATCAGATGGTCACCCTAATTTGACACAAAGAATACTTTCGCTTATTCCAAACATAGCTTCCAAATCGCTCAAGAAATCACTGTCCAAATAACTTACCAAATATTCACTTTTATAACACTGATCGTATATCTTAATCTTATAACTCGAATAAAACACTGAACTGTCGCCATAGGAAGTACACCTATTTATACTACGGAGAAGGTTCTAGTAAGTTCGAGATAGTACTCGGTTAGAATTTCCGAGAACCGCACACAAAAATCTATAAATAACTTCAAAGTCACATGTGTTTACTGCACTTTTGTGTTTGGCGTTTACTAGGGTTCCGTGTTTATTGTTTAGAGGGTTCTGTAACTCGTGCTTTGTAACAATATTTAAGTTCAACTTAAACGTAATTTAAATGCATGTATGCTTTCGTTAATGAAGAATTTAAGGAATCTTTTATAATGTACACAATGCGAATATTCACGGTGTATGTTGTTCATACATGAATAGTTAATAACGAACAAACGGCTGTACTCGCTCGTAAATTTTAAAGTACGCTCCAAATTGAAAGAGGACGACATCGAGCCATTAGTAAGGTGGAACGTATAAAATATAACTTTGTATATGCTTTCTTAACATTGCAGATATAATTAAACCATTTATAGCAATAAAAAAGGTATTAGATTAACAATTGTCAGCATAAAATCAACGTAATTATTGGAGAACAGATATAAAAAGCTCTTACTGTTCTACTGGCAAAATTTGTAAGTGTTTACATTTATATATTGAAAACTGTATTACTATTAACAATAATAAAAAAGTTAAATAAGTATCAAAATCTATCCGCTTTCCCTGCTCTCTTTCATATATGGCTGTTGTAAGATGATCGATATATTTGAAAGGAAGTCACAAATTTCTTCTTCCAAATGTCTCCAAGATTTTACTTGTACGTAATTTCCTTCATTGTTTTATTAATATATATATATATATATATATATATATATATATATATATATATATATATATACGCTGTGATGTAAATAAAGGAAAGTATTGTAAGCCTCAACGCTTATGGTTATAAAAATTACGATCATATACTGTTGAACAACTACGTAATATCAGAGAATACACAATATGGCGTTCTCCACGGGTGGTGTTATAAAAGTAACTATCCTTACAATATTAGTTGTAACTAAACATTAAACTTCATTTCACTAGGCGGTATTGCGATACCGAATTAAGTTTAAAATGAAAACTTTTATTAAAATTGAAATAACTCAAGGCGATGGCGTTTCTTGAATAAAATTGAAACTTTGAAATAATTCTTAATTTCATCGTCTGTTTTATTGGAGATTCGTTACGAGGAATTTCAATTACGTTTAAAGATGTTCGAATGTTCTACGTCTACAGGGAAGAATTTATACATCAATGTCGATATCCAAGTTTTAAGTTCATAGAAATGTATGGAATATGGTTTGTTGAGACATTTACATGATTGATATTATAATGTACACATAAAGAAAAAAATGTCTTTAAAAAGATCTACTGTTGAATTTATTTCTCTCCTCAACAGATCAGCGTTCCAAGCCGGTCGTAGCTTACTACTTGTGCCGTCAAAATAATTGACTTGTAGTCATGTTTAATGACTACTTAAACTTATTTTGAAATGTTCATGGAATTAAAGATTCTGTACACAATGAACTCCATTCTAATGAGTTTTTACTGACAGAATTTGCTCTTAAAAGTGCCTTTAAGGTTTTTCCTCGAGTAATCCTTTATAGAGTATGTTTTTTCTTATGGCACAACTACAATTGTAAGCGAAATTTTAGTATTTTTATTTCGCTGTCACGTCAATATGTATATTGTTATAGAAAATAATTATAGGATATAAGTAATAAAAATGTAAAATAAAAATGTCAATTATAAATGTAAAAAGTAAAAGGGAAAAGAATGATAGATGAACAGAGCAAAATGGTAAGAAAGCAGAAATGTAGCACGAAAGATAGATAATAGACCGAAAGAGAAAGTAAACTATGAAAGAAGAGAGAGAAAATAAAAATTTATGTGAAAAAATTAAATTGCCAATAAAGTCCCTGTCCCACCAAAGATAAAGGTACGAGAGGCCCCCAATAGCGGGGGCCATAAAAAAATGTATATTGACGAGAATTAATTTATTTACAGAAACTGTATTCATATTTAATATCTAAACGTCATGTTTCTGTCAAGTCTTTTTTTTATTAATGTCGTTTCTTTGCTTTTTCTAGGTTGAAGTTAATGGTATTAGCCTTAAGGCTTTTACAGCTTCATCGGTACTGAGTTCACGAAGCGGAAGGGTCCGTGAACTAGAAATCGTCGTTCCTACCGCACGGTCCTCTTATGAGTTTGTAAGGCAACCAGCGCCACGGCGATGACGGCGATCGAAAGTACTATAACACACATATATATTTATATATATATAATGTATATATATATATATATATATGTTTTTGTCACGCTAAAGCTTAACTGCCTTAAAATTCCTATGAAAACCATAGCCTCTTCCAAAGATATCAATGAATGAATATATGGGAGTCAACACAATTGGTAGGCGGGTAGGTGACCACAGTGTGGTATTATGTTACGCAGAGAACGCTGCAACTAATTCCGGTGTTCCTGTTATGAGTTTGTGAGGCGATCGAAAGTACTATAACACACACACACACACACACACACATATATATATATATATATATATATATATATATATATATTTATATATATATTTATATATATATATATATATAGTACAGTATACAACGTAAATATTAGTAATAATAATTTTAGATAATAATGGATTTACAATAGCTACGCAATAACAAGATCAGGTAAGGCTTTATATGGTGACCTAGAGTTACGAATTTCTATCGCGTAACATTACGTATGAAGTGGCAGTAAGAATGTTGTTAGGGACGAATGGTCTTCAAGTGGCAACCACGAACCAGTAGTAAGTGAAAATTGTATTTGAATATTCTTCAATGCTTTCGAAATATCTTTTTAAATTTATACGAAAAGAATATGTAAAATTTTCGTTAACAATAAATGAATTGAATTAAATTTAAAAATAAAATTTGAAGCATCAATCAAAACAACAATGCAATCAATTGAAATATTTCACAGTGCCTTATTTCAATATAAGGCTTTTTTTAATTTTATATGAGTTCTGTAACAATATATTGTCTGTTGAGTTCAAGTAGGGATTGCGCAATTTTGTGGTTTAAATATCATCACCATTTGAGTCATAGATAGTCCACTGTTGGGCAGTCTTCCCCCATAGATTTTCTATGGAACTGGACACAAAAAGATTGTTGAGTTGAACCCAAGTACAAGAGGTCTTCAATAGCGGAGACCATTAAAAATTAATTTAAAAAAACAATGCCTTTCATCCGTCTACTTCATTCCCAAAGTTTAACAGATTATTTATCACATTATTTTTTCCTTGTTTTATATTTTGATTTTATATATTAATTTTCATTATATTCTATTACTAAATTATCATTCTACTTTGTCAATGTTTTTCCATTAAATATTTTTGAATTCCTTTTGTCTTATCCGACCCTCTACTAAGTTTTTTGTAGATTCACGATACATCGAGTTTTTATTTTTTTGAATTTCGAAAAACAATTAAGTAAGAATTAAACTTTTAACAATGGCCGACTATCATAGCACTGATTAATGTCAAGCGAAATTAAAAAAAAAAACAAAAGGACTAACAAAACTATAAAAAAAAAACTTTAAATTTCGTAGGATATATATAGCAACTATAATATACCAACGAACGATACACCTAATGGCTTTAAAAGTAAAGCTTTTCAATAAGAAGAAACTATGTATTGCAGGAGGAGGTTTATGACCTAACCGCTTACACGACACTATCGATTTATACTAGGAACAACGCTTCTTGGCCCTTCATAAATATATCATAATTCAAATATGTTATACTTATTTAATATATATGGAATTTATCTGTGGGCCCCCGTTTTTAGTAAACTTTCATTGCCCACCATTTTTTGGGACAGGAACTTTGATTTCAATAAAATTTTCAGTCCAGTTTTATTTATTTTTCTTCTTTCATTCGTCACTATATCTGGTATTCTATCTTTAATATTTTCTTTCATTCTTATTGCTTTTATCTTCATACCTTTTATGCATCGCCTTCTATTTTTCGTCATATTTTTTATAGTGTAACACTTTTTTTTACATTTAATTTTACATCCATCTTTACAATTTATTATACACTTCTCTTTTGATTATTCATTAAAACATTTATTCACAATTCTAATTATTTAATATGTATTTTTTCTGTATCTCAATAATTATATAACTCTTGAATATTGCAAAAACGTGTGGCTGCATCTTGCGTTCCTCATCAGGGAGGCTATACTGGCACTGGCTATTTTGACTCCTAATTTTATTTCAAGATCTGTTCTCATGCCGAAATATACAGGATAGTAAGCGATCGCATGTACCGTGGTCAGTAATAAGAAGCTATTGTAAAATAATTTTATGCGAAGAACCAAGTTATGGAACAGTCTTTTCTCGTTGTTTCCAGTTAACTATAACTAGAAGTTATCAAGTTAAGAGTGAGTGAATTCTTCTAGCATGTACCATTTTAGACTTCGTCGTTACTTAGAATTAGGTGAGACAAAGGTCAAATGCTATGCCTATACATCAATACCTCACTTTGCGTCGTGGTTACGTTCCAAAAAAACACGACGCAAATTGAAACGCCGCAAATTGAATTAAGATTTTCTATAGCAAACCATGTAAAGATCGAAGATAGGTTTCAGGGTCACGAAAATTTCATTAAAAAAAATTGAACAAAGTAAACATTTATAAAACAAAAATAATATAACTCTGCCAATAAATAATTTGTAAAAATATATACCTTTTTTGTAAACAGAAACCACACGTTAAAATTTATATAAATTTATCATTCACTTTTAAAATAAAGCACAACACACTATGTAACTGAAACTGAACTTTAAAATTAGCAAAACGAAGTGAAAATAAAACTGTATTAAAATTGCGTTGAATTTTAGTTAGAAAGGGAATCCCCGAGTTTTGGAGGAATGGCACAATTAGAAACAAAAGTGTTGCCATCTTTTATAAAAAAAGAAAATTTAAAAAAAAATTAAAGATTCGAGCCCAAAACAACGCAACCTCGAAAATCTAACGACGCACAGTGAAAATTAGTACTTATGAAACAACGACGCAACTTCGAAAAAAACGCAAAACGAAACGACGCAAAGCGAGGTATTGGTGTAGTCGATAAAAAATAACCAAATAATACATTAATGCACAAAGTGTGAATAACATAAAATTGTATCTCGGGAATCAAACCCTCGACCTGCAAGTCTCTTTACCGCTGAACTGCCACTGCACCTGACATTGAAATATGCAAAATTTGAATTAAATTAATAAAAGTATCAAGATCATATGCACCGTATACTATAAAAATAACCTTTAAAATGATATAAAGACGGGAAATAAATAATGTACATTGAAATCTTTATTTGCTTATTTTAAACAGACTAGAGTTTAAAGCCAGTTACAAATATATTTTCTATAGAAAGAATTTGGTTATATACTCGTATGTAAAAGATTTAAAGGGGTTGATGTATGTAAGAGGTGATCAAATTATCAAAGATTCGATATTCAAAATCAAACACTCAATCTAAAGTGTACATAAGATTAAACGTTTGACAGCTACGTGGCGCAGAAGTTCAGCGATATGTTATCTTGAAAACCGCGACGCAGCGCTTTTGCGCAGTATCCCTCTGTGAGTCTATGTTGTCCTAGATATGTCTCCACTCGATGCTACACCAATAACATATTTTAATTAATTTTTACCATCTCTCTCTACTTGTTATCATTTATAAGGGAAAATCATACGTAAAAGAATTATTACAATCGATTGATGTTTAGTAAAAAAAGGACCAATATTTAGCCACTTCCGCACATGCAGTGGTAGTCGTGCAACAAAATGCACCGCCCGCCAGCCCGCTGATAAATACGTATTTAACTTAACTGCCACCGCTAAACCACTCAACACGTGTTTCACTCCTCCACGGGGCATCTTCAGGTGTTATGTTACACCGATTAGTGCCAAACACAGAGTCATGTTCAGTCAGACGCATTTATCAGCGGGCTGGCGGGCGGTGCACTTTGTTGCACGAATACCACTGCATGCGCGAAAGCGGCTAAATATTGGTCCTTTTCTTACTTAGGATGGACTTCCGCAACGTAACGCCTGATTCCATTAAATATGATTGATGTTTGTCTAAACGAGAGTGTTTTATTTGACATAAAGTAAAAATTGTTTTGCAGTCAAATGTCATATTTCTACAATAAAAATGGACAATAAACGCTTTTGAAAATATTAAATAATAAGACGAAAGCCTAAAATCACTTATTTAAATTATTAAACTTTGTAAAAGTATCCGTTACAGCATTCGACGTTGCACAATGGGTTGCTGGAATTGAAATTTAAAACATTTAAATCTATATTTAAAGTTAAATATGTTTAAATTCACACAAAATTATCATTTTTATAGTTTTAGCAGTAAGGTATCGCTGCTCGACTTCCTTCCTTGTATATGTCCAATAAAATCAAAAGGAAGCAGCCAGGACATTCCTACGACCATACCTTATTTGATGTTTATTAAATAAAACACTCCTATTTAGATAAATATCAATCAATATTATTAATTATTTGCCATTTTTCCTAACGATGGTTTCAAAATGACGTGTTAAAAATGGTTATGGGTCACACACACATCGAGGGAAGGCATATCTATAGGTCAACAAACACGTTGAAACTTACAGCGCAAAAGCGCGGTCGCAATCAGATAAAATAACACATTGCTTTTGCACCGCGAAGCAGCCATACGTTTAATAATTATTACATACATTAGGATGTAAACTAAACATATATATTGTATAAAACATATTGTATGTATTATTACACAAGCTTACTAAATTAAAAATAGCGGCTTCCAATGTAGAAACCTACAGAATATTAAAACCTATAGAATAATAATAGTTGGTCAATAAGTAAGATACTCGTTTTTAAAATTGACTCAAAAATATTGGTTAGCACACGAATTTTCTGTAGGCTTATCTTCAATTGATTATAGTGAACACAGTTTTTATAGTTATTTACTTCACGCGAGTATAATATAAATACGTTTAACACCCGAAGTACACTAAACGAAGTATTCCGAAGGTAGATAAATTACCGCATCCAACAAGTCGAGAAAACAGCACGTGAGCGTAATTTGACTTAGCTGAATAAATGCATAGATTTATCAACGTACGGAAAACCGTCGCGTATATTCATTATAGGCTTTTCCTGTACGGCTAATGTTGAAAGATATTTCAACGGAATTACATTCGAAATACGAAACCTAGATAAAATAACTAAAGTTTGGTTTTAAAACAAAATAAGTCGTATAAAGTAAGTCTCTCTTGACACATTTCTCTAGTTCATGGCCCATTTTGTATATCAAAGTTACAACAAACTAATTTCCATATATTTAACAAGAGATGGCGTTCGTGATGCTGTGATTTCGGACTATGTCAACAGATGGCGCTGTAAGTCGATTGCCTCACGGCATTATTTCGCCCGAGAATTCTCTGCACTGAAGACTCGCCATTTAATAAAAAATGTAGAACCGACATATATATTTCTCTATATGTTTACAAATTGTTTACAGTGTATATTTACATTTCATCATCATATTCGGTTCATCCATTGGACGTCAACTGCTTTACAAATACCTCCTTCATATATTTTCAATAGACCCAGTTGGAAAAAGCCTTAAACCTGCATATACCAATAACCTTAACAGCATCGTCTGTCAGTCTTGTGGATGGACATCCTACGCAGTGCTTGACTATTTCTTCATGACCCTTGCTATTTTGGACCTCTCATACAACTCCTCTCTTAGGTACGCAGGGACAATCTTCTCAATAAGGTTTTCACAGTCTATCTCCTTTTCGTCCTCATCTTTTATTCCATAAGTATCTTTCTTACATCTTTTTTTTATAAGTCACATTTTCTATCATTCCTTTTCACATTTTAGTTTGCTTACTCACATCGCTTTTCTTACTTCGCCTCCATCTCCAGACTACTACTTTCACATTTTTATATTAGTTTTATTTTCATTCATTTACTTTTCTTAATTAAACTATTATACATTCGAATTAACGGGAGAAGTTCTATGCCATGTAGTGAACGTAACACGGCTGAAAAAAAAGTATAAATTTTTAACTTTTATTACTTATCTTGTAATTACCATCAGGTGGTATTTACAAAAATGTACTAATTCATCTAAATGCAGTGTTCTAATTTGGAATAAAATATCACATAGAAACAATTTCCATAATAATTCAAAAGTTAAGTGTAAAAATGTATATTTCAGAAAGCGACGATATCATTTCGGAGGAGCGGTTAAAAATATATTTACTTTTAGGTTATTTTTGTACGAGAGAAATTTGCAATTCGCGAGTGTTAAAATTATGCATTTTTGACAGTTTTAGTGTAGACCATTTGGCAGTGTTGTAAATTTATTTACGTACCTTATTCCTTTGACGTGAATTTCGTGAGCTACTTATATTGCATTTGCTCAAAAAAATTTTAAAAAATTGTTGAGATGTACACGACTGATCAGTAATTGCGATAAGATGATTTTCATTTATGTAATAGCATTTATTAAAGACATCGAGTCAGGAATGAGGATCCTTGGACGAACGAAATAACCGACATTGCCTAACAATTTTGCAAATTAGAGCAGCAGTGGGTGAGTTGTATTGCGCGCACATTAGCTAATGGAGTCCTAAGGTATATAAGGCTTTGTGTTTTAAGTCTAGCTATCGACCTTTCATTAGAAGACGTTAGATAGAGGTCTCTTATAACGGGTCTTATTGGAAATGTTTTTTTCCCTCGTTCCCTCTCCTTTGTGTGAGACAGGGATGTTAGAATTTCAAATTTAAATTATTTATTTAGTTTTGTATATTTATTAATCTTTCTTCTTTCTTTCTTCACAATTACTTTTTCACTTTTCTTACATGTTTAAATTTTCTTTCATTAATCGTGTTCTGATCTTCTTTCACATATCGCCTTTCCGCATCTACATTCCTTGTAACATTTGGTTTTTAATACAGCATCTTTTTATTTGTGTTTTCTTTATTAACAACTCTAATACATATTTAATTACATCTATTGTTAACTTTCTCTTTTATCCTGTTTTGTGTCCCGGTAGTCGGAATTTACCCGACCTTTTATTTTTAATTTTATTCCTGTAACCTTAGAAATACGAGGCGATATTTATCGTTGCTTATGGGGGACGCGACACTTTCTTCCGCCATTTTCTCATCTTTTTCCACCTCCAGATCAAGCCGGATATTGAAAAACTTTAGAGAAGGCCTATGTCCAGTAGTGAATGTCCACAAATCATTATAATTAAACTGTAAATAATTTGAATATTCTGGATCAACCAATTCCATATATCAACGCTTCGATGGAAATATTTATCCATGCTAAAAGTTACGACCACTAGCCGGTGAACACGACGTGGGTAGGTCCTCTACAAGGTCGTGGGAAGTTTCTAGATGCAGCGAAAGAGCAGAGCTGTCTTTGAACAAAGCCTTTGGCATCGAGTGGGGGAATCTTCTGGGTTAACAGAAGATATTCCACCTTCAGAGGGAAGGACAGACTTATATGGGAATTATACCCACTAAAATCCCATCGATGGTCATCTTTCGTACTTTTGTAGTGCCCATCGGATCTGAACAACGTGCAGCTGCCCCTAAGTATTGTGCCAAGATATCTCCCGGGAGGAAGTTGTGCCTCCTGTATCCTCACTGTACTGCATTGAGTTGATGACGAAGGCCCCAACCTCTAAGACCGTTAATCCGATGCCTTTTAGTCACCTCTTATAACAGGCAGGGGATACCTTGGCCCTATTCTAGTTAACCTGTGCTAAAGGGTTGAACCAGGCCTATGCCTTTGGGCATCTGACATGATGATTACGATGGTGAACAAACAAGACTATCACATCAATAACATTAAGTCTGACATTAAATTCAACATTCACAAGCTTTTGTATTCCAACTTTAGCAATTACGTTAGTCAAGATTAAAGTTTCGTTGCGAAAAGTTTTTAAAACGGACTAACGGCGGAGGAAAAGCAAGAGGAAAATCTCGTTTAGCTACGGTTTTAAACATACATAGAAATACTAACGTAAATAATTTCGATTGCAATGATTGTAATGTGTCTAAATTTTTCCTTGGTTGCTCAGCGGTGTAAAGCTGTGACTTGCGACGTTCCTTTGTTCATAATTGAGAAATTTTCAGGATTATTAAAGAGTTATATATTCGTTCTTTATCTGTAATTATTATGTCCACGTTATTTAATCGATTTACAAGATGTATATATACAGAGCAATGGTACTCTAGCGGTAGGGGTTTGAAACTTGCGATGGTAAGTCGTGAGTTCGAGTCATGGGAGAAAAATTCTCTTTGCGTATTTATTATATAGAATAACCACAGCTCACATACAAGTTTCAAGAGGATAGGCTTCAGCATCCTCTGCTTACCATAATATCACAATGCTATCGACATCCCAGTATATTCACCAAAGAGGCTTTTATTAAAGCAGGCCTATTCCTTCCAGTGAGAGTCTATGGGCTGAAACAATGACGTCAAGATGGAACCGTTAATTAGTATTGAATTGCCCAAGCTTGAAGCTTTCAGCTGTGATATATGTTGTTCAATATTAAGGTGACATTGACCGGTAATATATGACAGAATGGAAGGTACGATAGAGTCCATAACGAGGAATTTCTTCCCGGATACCGTATCAGCCTATTGTATACTCCAGAAATTCTAGCTGGTCACGTATCTGATCCAGATGTTTACGGGGCACGAGGGATCCTCTGAGTAACTCCAAAGTTTCAAGCTCCAGGAGAGTCCATCTTACATCTGTGATCCGGAGGTATACCAGGCCGTAGTGCACGTCTTTTCCGGCTTTCGTGTCTTTGGAGAATTTCGTTCTGATCCCCAAGTTCTAGATTGGGAAGAGGATCGAAGAAGGCAGCATCGCCTTCCTCATGGACGAAGATACATGTCGCCCTATTTGATTGTGAACCTATATATATTGGGACGGATGAAGGTGAACGTGAAATAAAAGAATTAGATGAAAAATACTTTTCCCGAGTTGTAACATCCCTGCCCCAAACATGGCAGAGCAGAACAAGAAGTAACTGAAAGGAGAGCCATATGAAAAATAACTAGATGACGGAGACAACAATATGACATATCTCTTAAACTACTGTATTCACTGAGATATATATACGAGGTGATTGAACATAGATATAAAATCTTTAATGGGGTAAATGCATAGTTCATCTGGTGTCAATTAATGTATGGATCCAAATCCTAAAAACAATAGTTTCAGATATAACGATAATATTTTAACAAAAGCGTTAGGGACTCTGTATTTTCAGATATTATTTGCCTGCGACATCCAATTTAGTAAATACTTGTTTTTGAGTGATAGAACACTTGTTAATAAGTATAACGAATCAACCTGTACAAAATTGGGTTAACTTTAATGATCTACTATAGGCAGATATGAGAGTATTTTAACAATATTCAATTTGGTCAATAATTCTCTGCAGTGCTATCAAATAAATCGATGAGTGAAAGGTATATTTAAACACTGTAGATAAAAGTTTCATTCAATCGCTCTTGTAGCTTTTATCCGTACAATTCACTCACGTGGTCACTTCCGGTACGCGAATTTCTGTTTCAAATTTTAGATCGATTCAAAGCATTCGTTCACTGGCCGATCAGTACGTGTCCGTTTAGTAAAAGATTTTGACTTTAGGATTAATTCATTTTATCATTTAGTTGATTACCATGAATATTTTGACTGTCTTCTTCTTTTCAGCCGATGGACATCCACTATAAAAAATGGGTCTCAGGTTACACCCAATAAAAAATCTTTCGTAATATGTTTTAACATTCCTACATATAACAATACTAATATTGTCTCTACGTAATATTCTATTTATTAATCTATTAATAATAAATCTGCTAATGATCATTTATATCTTCATACTATTGGTATTCTGGTATCTTAAATTTGTGACGAGAAAAATGTTATATATACGCATTCCGATATTTTCTAGAATTATTTACATTATTCTTGCTTACGAAAAAAAAAGTTTTAAAGTACATAAAAATTTAAATCCATTAAGTGGATATGATTCAAAAGTTAAAAAAAAACGTTTAAAAAAAGAATCAACGAACAATTCGCGAAAACCAAGATTACTTTAAATTATTCAGCGGGTTCCATCTCGCTGCCAGTTTCTTGTTTTTAATTGAATTTAAACACAGAAGCTGTAAATTAAGTTTTTAATTTTCCTGCCTGCCAGTGCGCTTGCATTATTTATTTGGAAACAGCCTTTTACGTAACGAACGAATATGATATGTTATTTTTAATTACCTTGACCATGCATAACAATCACTTAGTGCTATTATGGAAATATTGTTTATCTAACAGATTAAGCATTTTCACATATCATTTCTAGTCTTACAATTGGTTACTTTCTTGAATTACAACACTCGTTTCAGATGGAACACAAGTATAATCGTCTTTTCTGATGGACTACGAAAGGAGAGTTAGTTGTACTTAACTTTCAAAACGTGTTTCATTTTGCAATTGTTTTATATCGTTACCATTATCTATATCTTTAACGTTATCGTCACTTCTATCGTTGTCATTATTACCAATATCGTTTTCATTATCATTATCATCACCAATAATTTCATTGTCGATACTAATATTATCATCATAATTATTAGTATTCTTACCATTATTACTAATATAATCGTTATGGTTTTCTTTGTCTGCATCATAGGATCAATCGACAGACTATGAGATATGTTTAAAGATATCCCATTGGTGCTTTAAAGTCCAAAATTTGTTTTCTCTCCAGTCGGCCCATTGTCTGAGAGATTGTCAACGCCCAGTTGATTAGGGTAACTCTCCAGTGTCGTTTTGTACTTTTTGCTACCAACTTTAACTTTGAACTGTGTTGATTTTCAAGTGCTCGTGCAATTTTAACATTTTTAGAAACCGTTGGACATTTTATTGGGAATATTTTTCTTAGATTTCTTAATTCAGGCTATGTTGGAGTCATACTGGTTTTATAACAGTGTTATTTAAATTAAATGCTTGTAGTAGTGCGAGAGTTTGACTTTTCTGCTTGTCATCTAATATAGGCATCTATATCTGAAGTTCGTCACTTCTCTTTTGGCTTGTATATCTCTCTTTCACATCAGTCTGTGATCCGAGAGCATTCCTTGATACTTTTCATTATCGTTATGGCTACTATTATAGTGTTTACATTTGTTATCATTATCACCATTGTCGTTATCAGTATAGTTATTGTTATTGTTTGTTATAACGGTTGTGATGTTTATCTTTTGACCTACACAAGTGATATCTATTTTTGATTTAAAGAATGATGTAGGTATATAAATAATAGTGATAAGACAAAGAATTATTTAATACAATGAACATTTTTAAAGCAACGTGTTCAGTTTAAATATGCCATCGTTCGTATTGGTTTGGTGCACGAACGTAAAATGAGGGTAGATTTAACAGATGACCAAATTATTGTCGAAACAAAGATTACATTAAATTATTCAGTAGAGCCGTCCGTCTGCCGGTGAGTCCATTTGTACGAATAAGCGAACCGTGAATTGTGTTTTAAATTTCTATACGATCATACGGCCGATTCGTTCTTTATCGTAATTTATTTCGTTTTTCAACCGTACTCCTGTTTTCTTCTCGATTTATTACAATTCTAGTATATAGATGGTAAATTGACTAATAAATATAATAGCATATTTAATTCAAAGTGTTTATTTAATCATAAAAAAATTATTGTGACCTGCAATTTCAGTATCTTTCTTAGTAATAAACACTAGCTTACTACACCTTTCTCTAACTTCATGAAATGAAACTACTTTGTTGTTGCTTTTATAACAAACTTTTTTAATGCATGTAGAATATTCGTTTATATTTAAATAGCTCATTAAACTAAAATTAACTAAAAATACTATATCGATGTAATATCAGTTGTATGAAGTTTATACGTAATAACACTGCTTCGGTTTGTTCTACTTCACTTCCTTGGCGTCTAAAATGGGATATTTTGTAACATCTGTTGTTTATTCATATTTATGTAATACCTTTTCCATGTATATATGAATATGTATAAGTATTGTTGTATGTACGTACATCCTGAACTGCCTTCTCCATGTCTTTAATCTCCATCCAAAGGTTGTCTGGTATAGATAGTATCGTGCGATGAGACCGCTTCTTGTACCTATACAAGAATTGTTTCTTTTATATATGAATATATATTTGTGAGTGGATATATCATTCTGTATACAAATTCTGAACCTTAATTTTGTTTTATAATAAATGTATATAATGGCATCGTATTACCTTTTCGTAAATGACAAGCGGTTGGAAGATTAGGTGTAAATATCATCTCGTTTCAAATTTCAATTTTGTTTTCACCCATAGCAACTGTGTTCTAAGAATTCGTAATTTGTAATACATATTGAAATTCGACAAACGAAAAACTTTGTCTAGGACAGTCTGAATTTGGAAATTCGAATTGAAAATCGTGATTTGATGCCGTAAAAATGTAACGATGGAATATTTAGCTTAATTCAAACTTATAACGATTCCTTCTGTTTATATTTACGTTATATACTTAGGTGATAGCATGAAGTATATATGTAAGAGTAAAAGAAAAAATCTGTTTTTAACAAATGAATTTAAGTAATGTATGAAAATTAGTACTCCCATGTTCAAGCTATTCATATCTTTTTATATTTATTTTTACTCTCAAATCTTTTTGCGAGAAATTACAATAGATTATGAAAATACAAAAAAATTGTCGCCCTTACTAAACAGATTTTTGATTGTTGTATGCTATTATGGCATTCAATCTCAACACATATGTGGGCAACCAAATAATATAGAACGGTTTGCAGCGCTATGTGGGGCCACTAAAACAACGGAAATCTTACCTCCAGCTATTGCGCTCGTCCATAGTAGCTCGAATGGGTGAACAATCCAGTGATGGGACTACAATTCAGCACAGCTTTCAGATCCAACACCTCAAGAAGTAAAGCCTTGAAAATAATGACTACACCGTTTGCACAAGTTCTAGATAGTTCAAACTGTACACGCGTCGGTAAATATGTAAATTAATGTATTTTAAGGTTTTTCGATGAAGAGCTGGCGTTTTGCAACCGACATTAAGCGATTTTCAAGTTGCGCTAGCACGCTCCACGTAGCGCCAACTTCTTGATTTTAGCGATCTGTGATTGGACGAACGTACGAACGTCAAAAATGACCTTTAGCTATTGGCTAGAATTTACGCAATTTGAGCAGAAACAATAATGCTGATTGGTTAATGGAAAATTGTCGCTATTTACGAAGAAAATAATAAAATTGTTACTGAACAATTGTTGTTGAGCTTTGTAAGGCTTTCTGGGTTTTACATACACATTGTAACTTTTTTTTAATGCTATAGCTTAATTTTCCGTTGCTTTATTTTAGTATACTTGTAACCTCACTTTATATGTTGTCGTGCAATCTTTGTATCTCACTGCTACTGCCCCTAAGGTACAGACTTTGCCTAGAGGAGGGAGACTCGTGTTGTCACATATCTATAATTTATACATATATTCTGTTTGTAATATACATTTATGTACAACGATAAATAAATATATTATTATTATTTTAACATACAACAGGTGGTGCAAATGTAATGTCATAATATAAAAATGCCCTAATTTTTACAAATAATATAATGTGATATATTTAATTACCATAAAACTAATTATATATATATATTTTCATCATAAATATCGAAGTACAGTGACATCAAACATTATTTGTAAAAATGAAGTCACATTAACATTTTGACATTACTTTTGCGCCACCTACTATTACTACATATATTTATTTTAGAACCCATAAATCTTGTTTTAAGATAAAACATCTGCTTAAATATCTATATAACTAACTAAAGCGACTTTACTTATACAAGTTTATTTGCCGAGCGAAGTGATTTCATCTCTGTTATTTAAGTTTAGAATATAACTGTGAATAAACATCATTAATCACGTCATAGCTCTAAAATAAATAAGTACACATACGTAACATCTACAACGTTAATTATGATGGAGGTAAAGCTAAAGTCACAAGGTAATTCTTAATTTAAATTAATTAATACCATTGCAAACCGTAAATTATGCTCGACGTTGTATTAATTGTCATTTGAAGCTTATGCCATCAATTGTTTTGTTCTAATTTTAAACTAAACCTGCATTTAAATCTTCTTTCTTTGTTTATCTGTTGAACATAGCCCACCTCCTTAGATATCCAATTGAATCGGTGGGATTCATTCTAGATCCAGCGTCTTTTGACAACAAGGCTTACCGATTCATTCAGTAAGAGTGTTTTTTATAACTGACCGTAAATACTCCTGAAATACAATATATTTGAGTTATGTAGAATATGTAAATTTACTTGCTTTTAAATCTATTTTTTCCTTATTTGTTTAATTTAACATAATCAGTTATATATTCGTCATTCAACTGTCGTATCTCTCTCTCCCTCCCTTTCACACACCTCACGCTCGCACAATCTGACGTATTCGTACTTGCTTTTTCTCTGATGATGTTAATGCTGTTAGCCGTAAGACTTTTACAATTTCATCGGTACTGAGTTCACGGAGCGAAAGGGTCCGTGAACTAGATTAAAAGACTAGAAACTAAAGCTAGTAAGGCGCCTACCAGTTGCACGGTGACGCTCGCACGTTGCTAAGGCTCTTCGCGGTAGAGCTTTGACGGGGTGTGTTGCTGGAGTGTGCTTGCGGGTTGGGACAGCAGCGTGGACCACAGGCGAGTCTAGGAGGGATCCGGATCCAACCACGGTCCGCCCACGCTGTTCGCGGTTAGGGAGCGGGCGGCCGCACACTAGAAACTGGTGTTGTGGCGTGGCGGGTGATGTTTTGTTTTGTTATGTAGACTGCGACGACCTGTGTAAAGTGTTGCAGGTGCAGCGGTTGCTGATGATGCAGAGTGGTTTGCGCTTGCAGTGTTGCGAGTGTCTGCAGGGGGTGCGGTGTGGCGAATGTTCTGTGAGAACCCTCTGATGGGCGTGAGGAGAACGTCTTTATGACGTCTCTTGGTCTTTACTGAGGTTCCGGGGGAGTAGCGTGAGGCGCAAGCAATTACGGGGATATGGATGTGTGGAGGCCGACTCAAAGTAAGATTTTGAGCAAGCCAGAAAGAACTCTAGAAATCAACCGTGCGTTACATATATAAATAAATATTCCTTCAGCCATCTTTTCTGCATTCTATGTGAATGAACCTAAAGTCACTTTTATATATATATTTCTGTGAGAGCATGTTTCACGCTGCGGTAGCCGCTCTGTGGTATCCGCTATCAGTCGTCGTTTTAGCCCATACATGCCGACTGCTAGATCTCTATCATTGATATCAATAGGGGAATTTATCAAAACTACACTTGGAAAGTGGGTTAGCGATTGCAGTGTATTATGGTACATAGAGAACGCTGCTGCCCGTTCTTTGAAAACTTCTTTTAGTGACAATACTGTATAATTAATGAAAAAAGTATGAATAATGATAAATATGAAACGTATCCTGGAAATCGAACTGACGACTTTACAGTCGTAAATCTCAGTACTCTTCTGCTCTAGCAGCGTCCGCTGCGTATCATTACTGCGATGTTTAACGGAATCAGGCGTTACCTCGCGGAAGTACATCCTAAGTAAGAAAAGGACCAATATTTAGCCACTTTCGCACATGCAGTGGTAGTCGTGCAACAAAGTACACCGCCCGCCAGCCCGCTGATAAACGCGTATGCGGCAAACAATGCGAATCACACAAACGCCACCGCCAAATTACTCAACACGTGTTTCACCCCTCCACGGGGCATCTTCAGGAGTTATGTTACACCGATTAGTGCTCTGTGTTTGGCACGACTACCACTACATGTGCGGAAGTGGCTAAATATTGGTCCTTTTCTTCCTTAATTACTGCGATGGTCTGTATCCTGAAATGACGATAATATCTAATTCTTCTAGAAGTTTCTTGTTCAGGTACCGCAATAAATATAATCCATTTAAGTTAGAGAGGTACTTTAAACCTTCTAAATTTAACAGAGGATTGGTATAAAATTGTAAATTGTTTTTAAATTTATCGAAAACGATTTAGGAATAATTTATCAAATGATCTTAAAAATATGATCGCAAAGAAATAACTGGAGAGAGCGAGAGATGAAAAAGATTCGCGACACAAGAACCGGTTTGATAAATTACCTTTTATTTTATTTGCTAAAGACTCATCGATCATATCTCTAAGACGGTGTCCCTCACAAACGTCTAAATTGTTTTTCTAGAAAAACCCAACATTGTATATCTTACAAGATATAGTCATAAGGTATAGTAAAATTTGTGTTTTTTAAAATCCTTCTTCTTTTTAGTCTCAAATATCGCCTTCCCGTGACCCACGTCACATCTGAATGTGAAAACCGTATTGCTATATAGATGCGAGACGTGGAAGAACACCACAGATATATCTCGTTAGCTCCAATTCTTCGTTAACAACTGTCTTTGACGTATTCTCGGTATATACTGGCCTGAGAAAGTCTCCAACGTAGATCTTTGAAAACGCTGCGGTGAGATGCCGATCGACCAGCAGATCAGACGCCGCAAGTGGAACTAGATAGGCCACACGCTCCGAAGGGACCCTGATCATATACCGAGGCAAGCCTTAGAATGGAATCCCCGAGGAAATCAAGGAAAATAGATAGTTTTCTGCATCTAACGACTTTTTGGACCCTTGACTATGTCGGTCTACCTTGTGTGGGTCTTACCCCCCGGTTACAAGTGCTTCATCGAACTAGCATCGGACTTTTGTGATCAAAAGTATTTTCCAAGAAACCATCTTTTTATTAATAAGTGAAAGAATTTAAAAATCAGCTTTGTGCATATAGTGAAAAGACGAATAAGTAGCCGAAGCAATACACTTTCCTGAAAACCTTGACAGATGGTATAGTGCTCTTCAAACTTTTAAAAAGGGATACAGGCCTCAGCAGTGAGGAATCCGAGGAATGGTTGTCCATTGCCCATCAGATTATATACACTTTTGTCAACATTTTTTAATCCTTTAATAAATCGATTTTTTTCAGTACTCGTAGAGTACCATCTCTTTCATGAGTTTCAGTTTCAGGAACAAGATAAAAACCAGGAAACCGAAATATCAAGAGGATGTTAAAAATTCAAAATGTGTTCGTGCAAAACAAACAATTTAGAATTAACTGACAATTCAAACTGGCCGGAATTTTCACGAGTGACGGACATGAGAGCCAACATAACGTAACAAATAAATTGAAAATCGAATACTATGCTACAAAACAGAACACAGATGTTAATATTTGTTACAATACAGTATCTTGATTTCCTACGGCTTCATCTGTAAATCTACGACGTTCTACAGCTGGGATTTGCCACAACCTGCCATATCACCCCTATTAAAGTTTGACGTTGATTTATGGGACACTATATAAAAATATGTAATTATGAATTTTCGTTCTATGTTACATCTAACAATGAGCCTTATTGATTTATTTTATTTATTTATTTAACAGTTTATTGTACACAATAAAAACACTAAAGTAACAATACAAATATAACTGACACAACAGGCACTACTTATTTCTAACCAGAAATTTCTTCCAGTAGGCCTACGGAAGGAGATTCATAAAAAGTAAGGCAGACACAACGTGCACAATAATTAAATTGAAATATTTACAATAGATACGACTTTTGACCATAATTACATACTTAACATGAACATAAATGTATACTTACATATTATATACTTACATAAATAAGCATAATAAACAATATATATACATAATATAAGCATAAATACATATATAACATATATAACTAAAAATATTATATATACTAGACAACTAGCGATAAATAGTGCTCTTTGACTCGCTTTTTAAATACAGGTAATGATGGACAATCACGTACTTCGTAGGGGAGAGCGTTCCATAATCTTGCAGCATGGACAGTGAAGGAATAGGAAAAGAAATCAGAGTGATGGGTGGGGATGGCCAGTGACGTCCTTACGTTCGTACGACAAGGTTTGTCCTGGGCCCGGGAGAAGTGGAAGAGGTTACGGAGATAAGAAGGAGCAGAGGGATTGTATAGGATGTTATAGAGAGTAGAAAGAACATGAGCGTTCCTGCGGTGACGAATTGGAAGCCACTTGAGTTGCGATCGGAACTGGGAAATATGATCGTACTTACGTAAACCGAAAATAAATCTAATACATACATTTTGGAGACGCTCTAGTTTGTTTAGAAGCTTCTCAGTGGCATCCAGGTAGCACGCGTCAGCGTAGTCAAGAATGGGGAAAAGGAGAGTCTGTACGAGGGAGATCTTGGTTTTCAGAGGTAAAAAGTTCTGGAGGCATTTGAGCGAGTGAAGTGAAAAATGTAATTTTTTGCTGACCTCATTGACGTGCGGGAGCCAAGACAAATTGGAATCGATGATTACCCCTAGATTCTTTGCAGATTTGCTAAAAGGTATAATAACGCCATCGTAAAGCAATGGACGGATAGCAGTGACAGCGCCAAGACGCTTATACATATATGCGCTCCCAATAAGCAAAGCCTGTTTATTATATTATTATATTATTATTCATCTAACAAAACATTTAATCGTTTATGTATTTTAATGTTCACTCATTGTATCATTTATTCATCATTCTTGTACCTCATCAGATAATTCCAGAAGAACATTTTTTTTAAAATATCTCAATATATTACAATATATTCTTACATGGCCGTGTTAGACTTTATTACACCACTTATTACCTTGTAACTAAACTGCAAGATAGTGTGGCGTCATCTTCCAAAACGGAAACGATGCTGCCACAAGAATAACTCTCCATACATGGGACAGCAAGTGGTTGAATGTACTTAGCTTATCACTTTGATATTAGTGCATATGTTTTATTCCGTATGCTATTTCACTGTGTTACGTAATATGCAAAACATCACGCTTGTTTTTGGCAATCCAATTTACTTGTCATACAGTAAATTGAAAAATTTTATACGTTCTATTTTTAAATCGCTTTGGTAAAATTAACAGCGTGTTTTGGTTATTACTATACTTATGCTCGAGTCCGCAGAAGAATAAAGTTGTTCTGTTTTAATATATCACACAATGTTATAAATGTCTTCTTTATTCCAAGATAGTGGATTTTTCATAACTGCTAGATATTAGAAGAAGATAGGTCACCCAAAGAGCAATGTAATATGCTTGGCTATGCTTGGAATTTCGCTGCGAGATCGAATCATAAATGAGAAGATACGCAGAAGAACCAAGAGCACGTAGCTCAAAGAATTGCTCGTCTGGAGTTCCAGTGGGAAAGGTACATCGCTTTTGGAGCAGATGGCCGTTGAGGCCGAAAGGTTTTTGACTTGTGATCACGAGTCGGTAGACGCGGCATGGGTAGACGGCCCACTAGTGGACCGACGACATAGTTATGATCCCGAGAAGTGCAGGACCGGTCATCGTTGCTATCTTTGGGTAAGGCTTTGAGTAGGCCTTGCGGTGGGCGTCCATCAGCTGATATATTGTTAGTATTTATAAATTAATAAAGCCTATTAAAAGTTGAATGTAAATAGAGGCTATATTTATACGAATTTTAAAATCATATGTAACATTCACTAATGCATGTACTGGATTATCTCCCGTACTCTATGGCTTATTATTCATCTAACAATACATTTAATCATTTATGCATTTTAATATTCACTCGTCGAATTATTTACATCATCAGATTATTCCAGAAGAACCTTTTTTTTACATATTTCAATACCTTACAATTTATTCTTACGTGGCTTTGTTACATTTAATTACATAACTTATTGTTGCTTTATTCACCTTGTATCTAAACTGCAAGATAGTGTGGCGTCATCTTCCAAAAAGGAAACGATGCTGCCACAATAATAACTCTCCATACATGGGACAGCAAGTGGTTGCATGTATATATCTTAGCTTATCACTTTATAACCTCCTGCAGCCAGTTTAGATTTGCTTAGATCAGAGTTCCCCAAACTTTTTTGTGTCGTAGATCCCTTGGCTTGTTTTTCCGTGTTGGGTAGACCCCCTACTTACCTGATATTGATTTCCTGTCAATTTCTAACTGTAGTGAAGTTTAATGTTAAAAAATTAAAGTAAAAACATATATTAATTTATACATTTTTGAATTTAATTTAAGTTAAAACTACTCAAAATAAAATTTTGTATCTGTTATGTAAAATATACGTAGCATTAAATAAAATATAAATAAAATAACATTAGCATTAAATGTTTTACTTCATAGGTACTTTAATAAATAATGAAAAAAATTAAAAAATTAAAACAAAAATGTTTTAATATTATAAGATAGTATGATGCAAGTAAATAGATGCTATCTGTGTATGTGTTGAGATCCACTATCGTGGACCCCCATTTTTATTTCATGGACCCCCAATTTTTTTTTCGTTGACGTAGACCCCTTGCAGTTTGTCATAGACCCCTAGGGGTCAATATAGACCACTTTGGGAATCACTGGCTTAGATGGACCAACTTACTTCGAGATACTAGGACCCATAAGTTATGTTAGTTAACCTTCAACAGCAAAACCTATCTGTCATTGGCATAAAGTTTTTAGAAAACAGGTTCCATTGTTGAATAATCCCCAGGCAGACTGACATCTAAGAGAAGTCGTTTGACAGAGATAGTTCAGAATTAGTAACCTAAAAGTACTGTTATATAGAATATCGTCTAGATATGTGTAGCGAAATAAATAAATAAAACCTGAAATCTGCTGACATTAACCAAAATTTGAAAAACAAGAGTGATACAATAGCTGTGATATTAGAAATGTAAATTAAGTGCGATATATATAGTAAGGATATAAGAATTGAGAATGAATAAATTATTAAACAAATCAAGATTTCTGGAGGAAAGGTGAAGGTATTGAGGCGATATATGGAAGAAATGTATGGAAAGGAATGAAAGATATTGTGAAGGAAACTAAAGGGAAGAATGAAAGAGAAGTACGAAAGAAGGGTGTGGATATTAATTAAAATTATATGAAAACATTCAAAATAAATAAAGAATTTGTACACCCATGATGAGAGTTGAACGAGAGGCCCCAAAAACAAGGCCATAAAAAAACAAAACTTGAAGGCTGTATTTGATGTAATTTTTCCTAAGTTTCCTAATTCAATTTATCCATAAAACTAAGGAGGATGTTTAATAAACACCCTGAATATAAGAAGTTATTCCCAAACATCCATAGTTTTAATGAGAGTTCTAGTAAAAAAGAAACATGGGGTGAAAAAAATGCTTTTTCACGGAACGTGAATGTTTTTTGTAAGGCTAATGGCATGGAGTATAATCTCAAAGGCACTTTTTTTCCTTTGCCAATAATGATGAAGCGAATTTTCTATAGCTACAGTCGAGTACAAGTCACGATTACATCGTTCTTGTTTGTAATATGTCCGTTTGTTTGTAAAAATTGTACAATGGATATATCTTTTTTCTTCCTTCATCTTTTGTGAAATATGTATATATATTTAGTTATAGGATTCATAGATGTAAAGGTATAAACATACACCTCATTTGCTGATAAAAAATATGTAGTACACCCTATCCTAAAATCAATAGTTTTAGAAATAATAAACAGCGTAATGATAATTAAATCTAAAGAAAAAATAATTCAACGTACAATACCCGGCGATAAATATTGCACATCGACCATTGGAAAGAGACAATCGGCTAATTCTGGCTTCTCAGAGCATTATCTCTGTCCTACGTTACCTATGTAACGTTTTCTGATAGATACTGCACAGTTTGTATTTCGCGCGACAGAGATAACGCTATACTAAGCCGAAATTAGCGGATTGTATCCAAGGGTCGATGTGCAATATTTATTGCCGGGTATTGTAACATATTTTACAGTGATCACATTAAATAAGTTGATTGTAAATAGACTTAAACGATTTATCCTTTACATGGCTGTATCCTTAAATCAATTGATTTCTATAAGAAATCATAAATAACAATGACATTGGTAAGTTTTTTTATGTTTATTATCTACATTTATTGCTACAGACTGAAGGCCTTATCAGCAGTATATGTGAAACAGAAACTAATTTTTGTCTTGAGTGCAGTTCATTCAATACGCCATTAGCGCCATTACAAGTAAGAAAGATGCACATTCAAACTTTGACAGATAGATAAGTAACCTAAAAAAAAAGCAAAATTAGTGTTGCCAGTGCTACGGTCGCAACACAGATTATGTATCACAAGATGCTATCCATGGAATTCGAAAATAAAATCTAAAATATTATAAGATATCACTTGATTATACTAATCGATTGCAAATAAGTGCAAAAGTTTTAATAGGGTGTCCGACAAATTATCTTGTATATTAATTATATTTAATAATTAATTTTTAAAATTTCAGACAAAATGACACACGTAAATTTGTAATCATTATTATATTAATATCTACCAGCGTAATGTCATTAAAACAAGTATGATAAATAATTTAAAATTATTATATATTAAATACCGCATGGAAAGTCGTAGGTAAAAGTTTACGACTATATAAAAACACTTTCACGGTCTTCAAATCGATTTATAGTAGGAAAAAAGATTCTTGATCGTTTACAAAATCGGTCGAGCATTAATTTGATCAAAACGTTTCGTTTCTTTTAACAAAAACTTTCATGTAAAATCTTTTAGGGTTAATACATATGATTTAATGGTCAATAAATGCACTTAATATTAAAACACATTTGCAGTATTCACGCAGCTTTAACACAGGCCACCACGACCACAATAGTTTTAAGTAAAAAAAAAATTAAATCCGAACGCCATCAGTGATGTGGTCGCTGCCATTGATAGGTTCGTGTAAATTGTAAATAATATTCTTTGTTCACGTGAATACAGTATTTCGATCAATCTTAGCTATGATTTACCTTTTCAACCTGCTAGGGTTGTAAATCACTATCACCTGCTAAACACGTGTATTTCGTCGAAGGACGATAAGACACGTGCTCGGGCGGTAACATCTTTGCTAGCTGATCGCATATACATTGGTTGGAAATGAAGGTCCATGACCAATGTCTATTGAAACACGATCTCTCCCTTTTGGCATCACTGGCAAGCTTGCAGTCACTGGCAAGCTTGCAGTCACTGAATTAGCCGTGGAGAAAGCTATGCCTTGGGTTTCTCTACGATAAATAATTAGGAACGAGGAGTTCAGTATACGAATAAAAATGACCAACGGATTTACAAGTTTTTTTATTACTTTTATTAGAATATATTCCACGGACATTGGTATCCGCGCCTTTGTTTAACATTTACGTTTAATATTTCCGAAATATTTTGCTCACGTTTTTGCATATTACAGTAATTAAGTCCAGTTTTTAAGATCACAGTTCGTGCGACCCCTTCCTCGTCCCTACTCCATATTGCTATCCTTAGATTGTACGCCAGTATCTGTGCGGTGGTTGCCGTATTCACATCCATGAATCTAGCAATCGCATCTTGAGTCTCTTCCGTGTAATAAACCAACGAGTTCGTGTAGCATGACCATGCTAATGCATGACGGACACTGTTATACAGCCCGAGGGTGTTTGATTTTTGACGGACAACGATGCCCGCCTCTCCTTTTAGCATCTGATCCTCGTAGATGGGGAGCGTTCTGCTATTTTTGCTCGGCCCTCCTGCAGTATGCGTTATTCATGCTATCCCAAATCCTCGTGGTGATAAAACAACGCTTCGGGAACGCATCGATTCATCATCAGCTTCAGTGTCGTTGAAGCTAGTGGCAGTTTAGTGCTCCTAGTATAAACACCAGCAACTTTCAGTGGTCCAACCTATCTCTTTAAAATAGCCTTGGCTAATGAGAACTTTTTTATTGGCTTTGGCATGAGTTTGGTGGGATTGGCATGTTTCATAGAACATACGGCTAAGGGAGCCTTAGAAAATCTATTGAGTAAACTGAAATTATACACCACCCTCACACTGTGAAGTTTCCTTGAAGGAGTACCAAACGTTTCGACTCAGCGTTCCTGTTCAAGACAGCCAGTATATGGAAAGATCTGCTGGCTTTCTTATTTCTCAATGACTATTATTTAGGTCTCTTTATGGTCAGAGGGAATAGGTACAAACTGATTTAGCTTTCTTTCAAACGAGTTAGTAGTCAAATGCAGATGTTAAAAAAGTGGAAGTAGGGGTAGAGAGAGTTCCACTCACAAGCTTGACGCAGGCCACTTGCAATCGATCTTATTGTAAATTTATGAAAGATACCTATGTGCAGCAGTAATTATCTTACATTTCAAATGGTGATAATGATATTGGTGATGTCAGTTGAATTGATTCTTAATTATTTTATGTTATCACGGCTCATTCGTGTCTCTGAGATGACAATGCTTTTTTTTTTCTTTTTTTTTATGGCCCCCGCTATTGGAGGCCTCTCGTACCCCTAATTAGTAGGGATCAGGGTCTTTGTTTACAAATAAGTTTTTCAGATTTTTCATCTTTATTCTTCACTCACTGTCATACTTCTTAATTTCTTTTATTCTTACCTTATTTCCATCTCAATATCTTTCATGTTGTTCTTTCATTCCTTCTTGCTTTCATCGCCTTCTTTCCATCATATTATTACTCTTAGGTGGCTAGGTACATTTTTTTTATTCTTTATCTTATTATTTACATATATTTTTTATCACAGTTTTATTTAGGTTGTGCTTTCTTAATACATTACTACACATTTATTATTCTATTTTTCCTATTATTAATTGACTAGTTATTTTATGTGCAGTTTATTAGAGATGACAAGGCTTATGCCTTTTTATTATAATATTATATATTCTATTGTTACACTTCGCTTATGAAAAGACTTATAAGAAGGTTCAAGATTATTCAGAGAGCAATGGAGGATATGCTCTGAGTTTCGTTGCGAGATTGAAACAAAAATGAAAGTATCCGTAGGAAGGACCAATATTACTCGCGTAGCTCGAAGAATTGCTCGTCTGAATTGGCAATAAGTGGTGCACATCTCTTGTGCAAGCGAAGGCTTTTGAGGATGAAAGATTCTTGAGTGACGACCAAAAGCTGGTAGACGTCACATAGATCGATGACATATTTAACTTTGCGGACAGCGCATGATTGGTTATCGTGGCGATCTTTGAGAAAAGTCTATGCTATGATTATGAAACAATAATATAAAAATTTTATAATTTTAAATATTATAACAATCGAAATTAAATTCCAAAATAATTTGTGTTAAAAAATTCTAATGTATCAAAACGGTTTAATCCAACTATAAATATATAACAAGAATACTAACACTTTAGAAAGAGTATGTATATGTATGTGGGCCAACAATAACTTTCAGGTTATTCTTTATCAATTTCAGCCGGCATATAGTCAATTTCACAAACCTCTAAGTGTTGAAACATGACGTGAAATATTGTTGAAGTGAAGCCTTCACTGTCTCATATTATTAACGAGGTGTAATGAATATTCTATAGACTCAGTGAAATCAAGTTGACTTTAACACTGAACTAAATATAATAAACTGTGTGAATTGAATATTATAAAATGAGTAAGGAATTAAAAAGGTGGAAGAATATAGTGCCTAATGCTAAGAAACACGACTTGATGAAATCTCCCAGCGCAGAGTTTAATATCAAAGAACTTAGAGGTAAATGTTTTGTATTATAATCATAATTATGTCTTTAATATTTAATGGAATCAGGCGAAAAGGACCAATATTTAGCCACTTCCGCACATGCAGTGGTAGTCGTGCAATGAAATGCACCGCCCGCCAGCCCGCTGATAAATGCGTATGCGGCAAACAATGCGAATCACACAACCGCCACCGCCAAATTACTCAACACGTTTTTCACCCCTCCACGGGGCATCTTCAGGAGTTATGTTACACCGATTAGTGTCAAACACAGAGTCAGACTCTGCTGCTCTTTCTGACTCTTTCTTACATAATTATGTCTGCCGATATACGGCCACTACAAGGTATGGGCCTGCCCCAAAAACCGTCACGATCACCGATCACGCTGCCTTTACTAGCTCGTGGTCGCCAGTCGAGAACTATTCGTCCCCAACATCCATCGTTTGCAAGAGCGATGTGCCTGACTGCCACTTCAGATATAAGGGGAACCGGAAAGTAATATCGCTTTATTAACACGTTCACTGCGGCTTGAGGCCGATTCAGCCTCACGGTAGACTTTGCACTGGTGCGGCGCGTAATACTCGTGTTTTCTATCTAGTGCGGCGGCTGTTTACACTCAACCATGAAACATGAGGCAGAAAAGGCCTCAACCGCACTACTAGGAAGTTCAGCTTGAGGCTGATTCGACCTCAGCCGCACCAGCTGAAAGTTCTTCAAAATTGGGCCCGCAGTGAACGTGTTAAGTTAAATTCACTCGAATACATTTTTAACAAGTTTTTATTTATGATCAACAATGTATTCAACTTTGTCATTAACAACCTTTTGCAATCTAGTATAAAAATTTTCAATGCCGGAGAGGTAAAAATCAATCGGTTTTTCTGTAAAATATGTTGACAGACGACATTACTTTCCGGTCACTTTTTAATTTTTAACAAGTTTTAATTGTGATCAACAATATATTCACCTTTTTTATCAACAACCTTTTGCCGTCTAGTATAAAAAATTTCAATGCCGGAGAGGTAAAAATCAATCGGTTTTTCTGTAAAATATTTCGACAGATGACATTACTTTCCGGTCCTTTTTTACTATGAATTAATACTGTGACTTGCCTACAATATTTATAAGGATAAATCCTCGTAAAAAGGAATAGTATAATTTAATTATATGCATTTAAATGTACCCCACGCAGACTTACGTTTAGTAAGATCGACGTTAAGGAAATGGGTCGTTAGAGACGGTATGTTTGTTACCATATCGAGCATGCATTTGCAACGACCATTTTGTGCTTGATAGAGAGCTTTAGTTACAGAAGTAATGCTTATACTCAAATAAATATGTAAGGATATTACTTACCATATATAAGTTGTCTATTAGATATACTTTTGGGGTATATTCTTCACGTACATTATATAAATCAACATATACATATATATATATAATATGTTAGAGGGACCAGAAAGTAATGTCGTTTCTGTTGGCATATTTTACAGAGAAAATCGATTGAGTTTTACCGTTCCTTCATTGAAAAATTGTATACTAAATGGTAAAAGGTTGTTGATAAATATGGCGAATATATTGTTGAATAGAAATAAAAACTTGTTAAAAATGTAGACTTGTAAATCCAACTAAAGAAAGTAACATATATATATATATATATATATATATATATAAATAGAAATACATAGGTATATAATACTGTGACAACTACTTTATTTATTGTTATAAATTGATAATTCCTTTATTTATTCTTCCAAATCACTTTCATCTCTTTCAAAGTAATTCTCGTCAGATAAAAGGCACTTTTTCTGACGCTTTTCCACGTCCTCGAAGCAGTTGGAAAAGTTTTCTTCCGGTATAGTCTTCAATACCTTGCTCGATTCGCTTTTTATCTCCTCAACAAGTTTTGTTTGAGTTTGCTGATTAGCCACAAGTCACACGGAGCCAAATCAGATGAATACGGTTGCAGAACGATGTGAGTCGACAACAACCAATACCATATGGCATCGAACAAACGGGACATGACGCGAGACATAAAACATCTTTCAAAATAGTTTGGGCTGATCCAAATGACATTCCAACGCTACCAGCAAGATCTTTAATTGCAAATCAATTTTTCAAATACCAAACTTAGCACTCGTCTGTTTTAAATGACAATTTTTAACTTACTTTCTACACACAAAGTATATTCAGGATGATTGATAATAATTATAAAAGCCTTAAAGAAGTGAATGCTTAAAACCTTTTACACTTATTTAAAATCACCCTGTACAAAGTGTTCACTCTGAAATATATTGCATTAATTATCCTATTATATCTATTTGCAATTACCCTGTTTAGACAAAATATACCCAATTTCTTATATTCGGATTTGTTGTTTGCAATAAAGCTAAATATATGTTAGGTATGCTTGTAAACAACGTTAGATACACGAACACATTCCTTCTAAACCAACACGGAAGTTTAAATTCGTCAAGTCGCTTAAAATTCACCCATATGTAGGAGCGTACGAAATACGATTTGCATAAACATTCCAAAGCCAGTTGGAGTCCACAGAATTATTTCGCGGTTTGCGGTGTTCACACCTAAATCGTTTTACTTTTATTACAACTTTACTTGTTTGATTTCGCTAAATCGGTCGGTACGGGTTTAGGGCGTTTTATGTAAGCCACACGTGTGACCTTTTTGAAACGCCATAACTAAGTTTTCAGATTTGATTTCACTTTTGTAGTCTTTAATTGGGATACACTCTTTCGCTCGTCTTTGACACGACACATTCTTTCAATTCATTTGTTTCTTTACCTGTATTAAAATCATTTAGTTCTCTATTTACACCTTTATTATTATCTACATCATCTTAACTGTTTTATTTATCAAAATATAATATTCTATCATCTAAAGTGTAAACATAAATTGAATAAAATGGACCAACTGACGAAATTCATTGTATACAATAAGATACCGGAAAGTAGATCGAGTTTGAACTATGAAGCAATGAGAATTCGAAAGAAAGAAAAGATATCGAACGGAGACGACTTCGATAAAAGATTGTTACTTCTATCGCCAGACTTGGAGAAAATGTACGAAGGTAATTGAAAAATCATTGTTCTTTCTTTTCCGTTTGTATTTCTAATTGAATAATGTTTATTTAAACGCGCATATTTTCCTCTCTGTATAAATATTAATATTTACATTATTCATTACATTCAAAACAATGTAAATTCATTTAAATATATATTTATAAATTGCAATTATTTATAAAATATAAACAGTTTGGTTACACAAAAATATCTATGGTGGATAATCGTCATACAAGCGATTACCTCAGTATCGTATTATGTTACGGGATGAAAGCTTCTTACCATCATCTGAAAAATTGTTTGTAAGCAATGGTAATCCTATATAATTAATGCACAAAGTGTAAATCATGTAAAACACTTCTCGGGAAGCCTTGATCAACGATCGCAAATCTCCATCATTTACCGCTGGCCTACATATTCGTAATTATATTAAACAAAATAGATTATTGCAATATATTTTATAACAATCACTTTATTGATAGCTTAAAATAGTTTTTGAGATCATTAAACACTGTGATGCAGGTATTTAAAGATGATATAAATTTTTAAAGCGTGATCTTTCAAACGAGGCAATATCATAGCCAACTTTCAAATGCGCTGTATCAACACACATTGTGTAATTATTTTTCTAAAATGATCACGACAAAATGTAATTATTTTTTACATATAAAAATTAGATATAGATATTTTAATAAGAAACAATCCAATAATAAAATTAATGAATAATAAATAGAATTTTTAATAATTAACTTAAAAATCATAATAATTTATATATCGGTTGAACATAAATGTTCATAAACCCAACAATACCAACTGATGCGTTAGCAAAATAAAACTTTTTACCAGAAAGTTTCCTATAAAGTAATATCGATGTGCACAATGTTAGCTAACTTTCACATATATATATATATGGGTGTGTGTATTAATCAAGCTTCATACACTCTACTATGTATTCATATCTAGGCTTCATGCAATTAGTAACTATGTTTCGTGTTACTATTTATATATTAACATGCACTCCTACGTAACACTGAACTCTCATATAAATCTAAAACTTGCTAAAAAAGTCTAGTACAGTGTAAAGATTTTTTAAGAGACAATATACATGGGGATGTCTTTTTTATAATATTCTTCTACTGGTACAGGTTTGTTGCTGACTGTACTTGCATTACGGATTGTTTGAAAATCTCTTTGATTTAAGTTTGAGGTGTCATAAAGTCATTATAAATAATTTAGGCTCTTTTTATAATCTTATATATATTATAGATGCTACATTACGCCGTTGTCAGTGTTTCACCGAAAAGGGGAATTCCACAGAAATGTGAAAATTAAGGAATCATATTTCTGTGAAATTCCCCTTTTCGACGCGCCACTGACATCGTAATATAGCTCCTTATCATTTTCAATAAATTATTTATTATTAAACCCTAGTTCATCAAACAGAATCAAATGTTTTAATAAACATAAATAAAGATATACTAGAGTCAAATTTAGGTTCATTCGGGCGTCTTATGGTTTAAGGCTTTTATGAGTCGTAACGACCCTCGTAAAACGCCACATGCTGCCTTTTATATCGACGCGTTCATAGGCCAGAACATCTATATTAAGTTTCGTCTACATGACAATAGTGTGATATTATTTCACGTCTGTTTATTTTTAATATTAATAAAATAACCCAAAGAGCAATAGACTGGTTTGAAGCTTCGCTTGGAGGTCGAATTATTAACATTATTGTTAGTTCTACAGTAAGCTAACACCGCCTCGGAAGGCAGTATTAAGAACAGCTGGAAAGGAACTCAATAGTTGCTCTTTACAAATATAGTTTACAATGAGTCCACTATAATAATTAGCTTCCTCAGCGAGCATCAACAACATTTAATTCCACACATTAACATCAGTATAGTATTGCTATAGATGGTTCTGTGGGAGTTCTGAAATCTTTTGTATTATATTCTTATACATATATACCACATCTATGTTTTTGAAGACGAAAACTAGAAGTTTATAACTTATTTTTATTTCTTATACTAATAACGAGTCTGTCCATTTTTAAATAATTTTAGTAGCTTTTGCGGATAAACCAATACATTATTGAATCAATAAAATGAAAATCATTATTGAATAGAAATTGAAATTTAAGCACCTTCCCGTTGTTAGATTGATCTAAAATTTGGTACACACATTTAATTTAGATGACAATACAATATAATAAAATATATAACATTATAAATCTAAGATGGCCGCCGATACAAAATGGCGGATTACATATTTTTCCTTAACCCCCTCAATATATGTATCAAATGAAAGGGCTACACTAGTAAAACACGATGATTATGTCAAAAATTAAAATTCAAGATGGAGACCGTTCCAATATGGCGGACTAGGTACATATTTTTCCACAACCACCACAATATGGGTATCAAAAAACCGTTTAACTTAAAAGTTTTTTAAATGTATTTGTATTACATGTATTGACTCAATATTTGTAGCGTTGGCCTAGAGCATGGTTGCACAGACTTATTAAGACTAGGGGCCATTCGGGCAAATCATGAACTGATGGCGGGCCGGCCGCCAGAAGTATAGGTAATTAAATTTTTTTGGTTTTATTCTGGAATAGAATTCAATATTTTTCGAGTGTGCGAGAGTATTATTTTTGCTGTCGGCGGGCCACCAGTATTCGACCGGCAGGCCGTAGTCTGTGCATCCATGGCCTAGAGTAACATGGAAAATGTACATACATGTCTGTTATCCCCTTCGTCATTTCAGATTATAAACACCCATTGCAAGGAATAGGCCTATGTCAGATATCTTCGGGGGATATACCATAATCGCCGCGTTTGGCAGATGTGTTGCCGATTATATTGTGGTATTATGGTACGCAGAGTACGCTATATATATATATAATGAAATCAGGCGTTACCTTGCGTAAGTCCATTCTAAGTAAGAGAAGGACCAATATATAGCCATTTCCGCACATGCAGTGGTAGTCGTGCAACAAAGTGCACCGCCGGCCAGCCCGCTGATAAATGCGTATGCGGCAAACAATGTGAACCACACAACTGCCACCGTCAAATCACTCAACACGTGTTTCACCCCTCCATGGGGCATCTTCAGGAGTTATGTTACACCGATTAGTGCCAAGCACAGAGTCTTAGCTAGTTAGTTCTAAAGTTTAATTATTATGTAAGAAACTCCAAAAGTAAATAATTTCCTTTGCCTTTATAATATTTATATCGTAATGTTTTCAACCCTTAGAGGTCTACAAGTTTTTATCCTTAGAGGTATTTACATCTATAACCAATCACCCTATATAAAATGTGTGTGTGTGTGTGCGCGCTCGCGCGTATGTGTGGGTGTTTGTGTGTGTATGTGCGTGCATGTGCGTATGTGTGTGTGTGTATATGTGGGCACGTGTGTGTGTGCGTGCGCGTATGTGTATGTGTGTGTGTTATCACCACTCGTGTGCATCCACCCTTATTCGAACCCGCAACAGTGTTTCACTACTAACCCGGCAGTTCCTCGAAAATATTCGCCTGTGAATTCATGTTCAATTTTTTATCCAGTGCAATGCGAATTCGTTCCGTTGCGAACAAAAATAAGAAAAACGCGGCCACAGTTGGCCTGCTCGGACTAATCCTTACATAGTTTCGCACTCAACAGACAGGCGTCAGGTTGAGCATGGATTTACGCGAATATAAGGGCGGGTGCACACATAGCGTTTTTATTACGAAATATCGAAATAATTATTTTTTTTTATTTAACTATACTAATAAATTATAAATATTTACGAGCAGTAGAAGTACTTGCGATCATAGGTTGGAAATCCTATATAATTTATACCTTGTGCACTGATTATACACCAATACCTCGCTTTGCTTCGTTTCGTTTTGCGTTTTTTTCGAAGTGGCGTCGCTGCTTAATTAGTACTAATTTTCACTGTGCCTCGTTAAATTTTCGAAGTTGCGTTGTTTTGGGTTCGAGTCTTTAATTTTTTTTTGATTCTCTTTTTTTTTCAAAAGATGGCAACACTTTTGTTTCTAATAGCGCCATGTCATCAAAACTCGGGGATGCCCTTTCCAACTAAAATCATCGCAATTTTAATACAGTTTTATTTTCACTTTGTTTTGCTATTTTTGGAGTTCAGTTTCAATTACGTAGTGTGGTTGTGCTTTTTTTTAAAAGAGAATAAAAAAATTATATAAATTTTAACGTGTTGTTTCTGATTACAAAAAAGGTATATATTTTACCAATTTATTGATTGGCAGAGTTATATTTTTTTTTTTTTTAAATATTTACTTTGTTCAAATTTTTTTTTTTTCAAAATTGTTATTCGTAACCCTGGAACCTATCATTGATCCTTACATGGTTTGCTATAGAAAATCTTAATTCAATTTGCGGCGTTTCAATTTGCGCCGTGTTTTTCTGTAACGTAACCACGACTCAAAGTGAGGTATTGGTGTATAGGACTGCCAATGCTCTCAAACAAGTTTCCAGAGAACATGCAGCAGAGTTCTTTGCTTACTATAATCCCATTATGCGATTGCCAACCCGATTGCCAAGCTTAGCGATTATGATATATCCCCCCATCTTTGGAACGCCCAAGCCCTGCAGTGGGCGTCATGATGACGACGAAGCATTTATGAAAATTAGTGCTCTAAGCTAACACAGATGGACACTGTACACTCCGCAAGACAATGACCTAATTCATTGATATATATATATATAGACATAAGCATACACGGAGCCCCAGACCCGCGCCCTCGTCGAGAGATTCACTGAAATGACCAGAATGCGATCTCTCCCACCAGCACGCGGGCCCGAGTAGATAGAAAGTAGGCACCTTTGTACTGTATAGGCGCACTCTCTCAGATACGGTACCTTATAACTTAGTATAGTTTGTTGTATATATTAGTTTTAGTTTGTCTTTAATTAAAAAAACTTAAACAGTATTAATAAACGAATTATATTGCTTTATCGTCTTGCGAGTTTTTTTAGAACTAACCGCACGTGTCGTACGTTACAGTCCACTAAATATTAAAGTGAAAGCGCCTCTGTGGAAAACGGGTGGAGGTTCAATAATACATTTACTGACAAAACTGGAGTTTAGAAATTAAAAAAGGAAATTCTTCTACAAATAATCTTTCAAAGAACCGCATATGCCTTCCGAGCCGCTGTTTGGCCTCGTATATATTTTAACTTACCTTTCAATTTTCGAACGGAAATTGAGGTGAAATAAATTATTCAATATCTATGAATTTGTAAAAATTTTATCATGAATACACAAGGTATTACTACGATACACTATTATTACGATTTTATATCAATATCTATGTATTCTGTTATTCTATTACCTCTTTGTAGTGTAGTATATTTAAAATAATATTGGCCAGTTTTATTTATTTAAAATAAGTAAATGAATCTTATTAATACTGTTCGGTGCAGCGTGTACTGGATTTGATAATCACTTTGTGATCATTTTTAAACTGCTACCTGGGTTAAATTTGCAAATTCACGAGTTTCAAAGAATTCAGCCTAAAACCGTTTTGATATCGGTGGGGAAAATTTCTGGATGAATTAAAGATACCATACTCTTTGTGGGAAAGGGTTATATGGGATTCTCTTACCGAGTAGAACACCGTCTGTGGTAGTGTTTGGTACATTTAAAGTGCTAGTCGGATTTACGGAATTCATAGCTGACCACTGGTACTGTGCCAAGACACATCCCAGAAGGAAGCTGTACCTCCCCCTGCATCCTTACTTAGCGTTGTTTCCCTTCTCGGATTGGCATTGAGTAGACGATAAAGGCTTCCACCTCAACGCCTCCACGATGACATTTAAGTCGCCTCCTATGACAGGTAGGGGATATCTTAGCTCTATCCTAGTGAACCCGAGCTAAAGGGTGGAGTTTACCTATTCTAAGGCAGCAAAGCATGTTATCTGGACAGAACAAGCTTTGGCAGCTACTACTATAACTTCATCGGATTGAGGCTGCAATGTTTTTACATCGCTTAGAATGACACTCTATAGAGTAACTAGGCTAGCCATATCAAAAATCGATTTCCCCTTAAAGAGGAAATCGATTTTTGATATGGCTCGTCGATAGAACCCGTTTAGTATAACGACTAAGGATCCTTGAGAGGGCGAGACATAGCGATTGTGACTTGCTATGATCTACGTATCTATGTTTATAAAGCTAAACTTGTTGAGATTGTCGATGGAAAGCGGATACAGGCCGCTTCCTTTCAGTCCTATTGGAAATCTATGTTGTCGATAGAAGCCGGATACAGGCCGCTTCCTTTAAGTCCTGTTTAAAGTCTATGAAGTAGGCTTCTATCCAGATGTCCTTTACAAACCATTCTTATTAATTGGATCCAATTTATTACAAGGATTATATATATATACGATAACAACAATGGCTAAACTGTGAAATAATATATATATATATATATATATATATATATATATAAATGTATGTATCTTTATAATAAGAACAAGGTATAGTTTGTACATTTAAACAAATAGATATTATTTTTTTCAAAAATCTTTCGTTTCGTTTTGTTTTACGTTATGCTATAGTAAAATATTGGCGTGATTTGCAACTGTTAGTTGCATCTAGCACCTTTGATGGAATAGTGCTGTTTAAACGTAGTCACGCTTTTGATATTTACTTACTGTTACTTCTTGCAGCAAAACTTTGTCTTATACCCTAGTGTATAGAAAGAAACGGTTCACTAATGTGATAAAATAATAAAGTATTTATAACTGTCAATTAAAACTCCCGCGCAATTGCAATCCTATATAATTAATAAAAAATGTGTGAATTATTACATTGCTTTCAAGGAATCGATCCAACGAACTACGATCGCAAGTATCAGTTCTCACCACTGAGCTACCACTGCTATATTATCTATCTACTACAGGTCGAATTCAGTGCCAGAAATTAAACGTTCATTTCGCAGAAGGTCGATAGGCGGTAAGGTAATAAACGATGTGTTGTTTACACCTAGGCATTTGTGTTGAAAAATACAGCTAATTGTGACATGCAACATGGCGGGGTTTTTTTTTCAATATGGCTTGTCGTGCCCTTATCTATTGTAGGACAGAGACTGTTTTTATTTAATAATTCTTTAATGTAATGTTTTTATTTTATGCTCTTCTATCGTTCCTCCTATGATTTTTACTTTCTTTCTGCAATTCTTCTTTCGTAAGAAAAGGACCAATATATAGCTACTTCCGCCATGCAGCAGTAGTCGTGCAATAAAGTGCACCGCCCGTCAACCAGAGTCGACTCCGTGTTTGGTACTAATCGGTGTAACATTACTCCTGAGGATGCCCCGTGAAGGGGTGAAACACGTGTTGAGTGATTTAACGGTGGTAGTTGCGTAATTCGCATTGTTTGCCGCATGCGCATTTATCAGCGGACTGGCCTACCCTGGAACCTATCTTAGATCTTTACATGGTTTGCTATAGAAAATCTTAATTCACTTTGCGGCGTGTCAATATGCGTCGTGGTTACGTTCCAAAAAAACAGGGTTCCAGGGTTACGAAAATACTACTTTTTAAAAAGATAATTGAACAAAGTAAACATTTCATAACAAAAATAATATAACTCTGCCAATAAATAAATTGGAAAAATATTTACCTTTTTTGTAACCAGAAACAAAAAACACGTAAAAATTTATATAAATTTATTATTCTCTTTTAAAAAAGCACTACACACTACATTACAATACACTACGTAATTAAAACTGAACTCTAAAATTAGCAAAACAAAGGGAAAATTAAACTGTATTCAAATTGCGCTGTTTTTAGTTAGAAAGGGAATCCCCGAGTTTTGATGGCATGGCGCTATTAGAAACAAACGTGTTGTCATCTTTAAGAAAAAAAGAAAATTTCAAAAAGAAAAAATTAAAGACTCGAACCCAGAATAACGCAACCTCGAAAATCTAACGATGCAAAGTGAGGTTGTGTACCGATATATTTATTAAACAGATAAAAAATACAAATTTCAAAATTGTACATTGCGTAGCAAAGAACGTTCACCTTCAAGTTGAACAGATGATCTTGTGAAGGTCGCCAGGAGACGGATACAGACCGCTTTTAACTTCTCTCTAAGCTGCATTAAATTGATACAATACACTCCTATATTGTCTTTGTATTATCTACGAATTGGTTCTATTAGAAATATATAGGGGGAGCTCTCTTTTACAGTATTATTACGTGTGATTTAAGGAATAAAAATAAACATACTGTATCTACTTTAAGGCTCTATAAAGCGCTTCAATCAAATTACCATGCAATGTGGTAAATTTTGCTTCTTAGTAAATTCAACTAATTGCATCAACACTGGATTTTCCACATGGCATATTACTATTTCATACTATGTAAGTATAAATTAATTGTTAATATAATCATCAAAAAAAATGTCATATCACACTGAGTTTATTGTAGGTAGCGTATAAAGAACTAAACTTAATTTTAAACTTACTATAGATGAATAAAGAAATAATGCCTCAAAAGAAAGTGGAACTGGGAAGGTTACATGGCGAGGTTCGCTGATAGCAGGTGGACCCAAAGTGTTATAAAATGGACGGGACCACAAGGTACCAGAGTGAGAGGTAGACCTGATGCCAGATAAGGTCGTGGTCACGGGTGGCTGCATGTTGACTAAGATAGATAATAATGTAAAGCTTTGGAGTAGGCTTTTACCTGAGGAGTCCATACAAACTTAATACAAAATTATCAAAACTGTTATTTAAAATTACTAATTATTAAGTAATTTTTCTTGAATTAAATATAGCTTTATTATTGTTATCATTATAGATGAATTTACTTTAACATATTATATCTAATATATACGAAACAATTGTAGATAATCTGTATTTTGTAATTCGTAAATGTTATTGAATTTATTTATTTAAATTAAATAAAAATTCTAATTAAAATAAGTCAAAATATTCGTTAACGGTTTGGATAAAGAAATTTCAGTTTTAAAACCCAATCCAAAGGCAATCATTCAACCTGTCTTGTCTGATGTTTGAAACGAAACACCATTATAAACCTTCGTGTTAAAATGCATATATGCAATAAAAGAGAATTCACGCTTACCACAGCGAACATTTTGTATTCGCCCTCTACAACAGATTGACGTGTTTATAAACTGAATATTTAACTGAATTTCGCTGAAAATTATTTATAATTTGAAATAAATATTTATAAAAATGTTAAAAGATTACCAAGATCGTCCGCCAACACAAGGTGAAGGTAATTTTAAATCTTTTACACGTATTTACTGACTCATTATTACCAAATAATTGTTATAATTATTATTTCCTTTATAAATCTATATCATTTATCAGAAATACACAGTTTTATCACATATTCTACACAGATCTTAATTAAGCATACAGTAGAATTTACATATACAATGATTTCACATCTTAATCACTAGTAAATTTTTAATATATTAGAGAGACTGGAAAGTAATATCGCATATGTTAAATTGTCACACGACAACATTTTTAACAAGTTTTTATTTCTAAACAAACATATATTCACCATCGTAATCAACAACCTTCTGCCATCCAGTATACAAATCAATGCCGGAGCGGTAACAAATCAATCTGTTTTTATGTAAAATATTTCGACAGAAACGACATTACTTTCCGGTCTTCCTAATATGTATGCGGGTTTTGAAAAGAAACATCAAAGAATTTTATCAACAATGTTGAATGGCATGAACCTATGTTAAATTATTTATTTGTTGTATATTAAAATTTGTTTATTCTCTCTCGCTCTCTCATTCTTTCTCGCTCTTATTAATGATGTTAAAAATGTTGCACGCATCTTTAATAAACAGATTCATCAAATGTCTTAATTGATTTTAACATTATTTTTTTTAACCTTAATTGAATTTTTATTTTTTTTTTCTTTATATATATATATATATATATATATATATATATAAAGAAAATATATGTAATGATTAACATTGATAGGGGATATTACGGGGGGTGTCAGATTTGCGATAAACGACGAATGTACGAGTGTTTTTGTTTAATTAAATTTTTTGGTTTAATTCAATTGTTTACACTGCACATACATTACAATAAGTGCTGTATATGTAAATATAATATATACATAAATATATACACTGCACTTATTATAATATATGTACTTCTACCATATCACTTTTTTAATATTCTTTATTGCACGCTCTAGAAAAAGTACAATGGGCGGTCTTATAACACGAGGCAATTTCTTCCAGACAACTATATTATGGAAACAGTAAAAGTATAAATAACGGATAGCTATCGTGTAGAAAACATATATATACAACCATATATACATATATATATATAGATATGTATACAGCATATATATTTCATTAATACTATAATAAATAAAAAATAAAAAAAACTTCAAACTGACTTGGGTCGCACTTGTCACAGCAAGAACAAATAAACAAAGAAAGAAAAATAATAATTAAAGTATAAATAATAATATGTCTAGTAAATATATCCGGACAGTGACTTAGCATTTCTTTTTCAGCGGTAACTTATTCCACAATCGAACGGCCTGTGTTTATATACATATATATAAAAAATATACAATAATTGTCTGTATAAATCAATGTTATATATATTTAAAATATTTGTATCAGATATTACGTAATAACATTCTATCGTAAAATTAGAAAAACTGACACATGGTAAATTTATTTTGTGTATATAACTTAAAACCAACTTTCATTATGTCAATCATATTTTTTTATTAGCATCCTAAAGCTTTGAAAAAAGTTCTTACGGGAATAAAAAAAAATAGTGCAGAAAATTCAAAGAATTACAGATAATACAATGACTTTGTGCATTTGACAGTTCGATTTGAAGTTTGACATTAGGGTTTAGTTTTCACGTCATTGACAATTCACGCGCTATAAAATTTTATTATTGTTTTGACAGTTGCATCGATTGGAATTTATCGATAATTTATATTAATTTATTTATCTTTACATTTATTCAATAAATAAAGTGATCATTCTGAATTATGTATACACATAAATAAAATTCTTGTTTCTGTTTGTAATATTAAAACAACCGCTTTTTACTACACCCATGTAAATATACACGATACATATACCATAATTACATATTTTTAATTTTTTATCTATCTGTCTCTTCCGACTAATCTCTGAAATATCTGCATCGATTTTGACAGGACTTATACTGGCAGGTAGATGATGTAATAATAATTAACTTAGGCTACTTTTATTTTAGAAAAAATCTTATGTTTTTTTTTGTTTAATTCCACGCGATGTCGCGGGCACAGCTAGTGTTAAATAAATTCATGCTGTCTATTGGAATGCAATATATATATATATATATATATAATAGCTTGTAATAGTTAAGATTTGAAAATCTAAAAGCGCACATAAAATATTGATTTTCGAGAGTCGCTTTATATTTATTATTCTCATCATTGGTTTTTTTTTGTTATTAAATCTATGATTTTGTACATTGACACACGTTGACATTTAACTTACTACAGTGATTCTTTTCTTTAAACTATTATTCCTATGCGAAATGCTTTTCAAGGTACGAGAAGACAGACAAACAATTTTTGTGATATCAAATTTTTTTGAGCACGTATTACACGCATACATAGTTGTTTTTAAGTTAACAAAACATCTGTAAAACGATACCACGTCTTTTAGGCTTACCATCTAGTAAGAAAATATGAAATATGAACAGTTTTATATGTTTAAGATAAATTTTAAATCATTTACATGGACACAAGTGATGAAAAACTCAATTTAGTAGAAACTTAAATGAAATTCAATTCAATGTGAAAGACGTATCTAAGTCTCTTCGTACAAATAAAATGTAAAGCAATCTGAAGACTAAAATAAATAAGTAAAAATTGTCGTGAATTATTTCTGAGGTAAGGCGAAGGAAGCGAGGCGATTTATGGAAGGAGAAAGAGTATGAGAAGGAATGGAAGAGTGTGATATATAAAAGAGGAAAGAATACCTCTATTAATATAATAAAATGTTAATTTAGTCAAAAAAGTCCCAGTAACAATGACAAGGAGTGAAAGAAAGATCTCCAAAAACGGTAGCTATAAAAAGCCTGTTTTTACCAGTCCTATTTGAAATTATGGAAAATGTACTTGTAATGAAATAGCATTTGTATATTAAACCATGAAGTTACATACGAAAATTGTTTCACAATGTAAAATAATGTTGAATTTTCAATAAAATCGAATAATGCATTTCACAGTGTGAGCTTTTCATGGCCAACACCTGACGTTAGGGTAGTTTGACACGAATGTAATTATACTAAACGTTCTTACTTACCACACCTTAGCTTCATGTCATGTTTCTACAGCCATCTTGGTACCGGATGGAACTGTTTTGATAACTAAAAATCGATTTTATGCATCGATATCGTATCGATGACTGTCTATTGTTAGTTATGAAGGGATTTAGACGTGTTTTCACAATTGTGTTTATTTATAAAACATTTTTTTTTATTAGCAAGTTTCATTTTGATCGATATGTCGTCTTAAGTTTCTTTATTTGAATCGTCTGGTATATTTATATTATATATTTGTAGTGTCATTTGATACATGTAACGTGAAATTTATTAACATATATTGATTTAAATTGATTTAATATTTCTTAAGAAGTATATATCTTTCAAAATAATTTTTACTAATTCATTTTGACGTCTCAAATATTGTATGTAGATTTTTAATATAGTAAAAGAATTTAAATTTTATTCAACACTATTTGTATCCGTTTAGACTGTGCTATGTTATGCATATAATTAAATATCTGAACAAGAGTGTTGATAACTTAAATATAAACCTTCCCGGGGATTCACCTAATGATTTAACATATTTTTACGGTAATTGGATATATGGTTTTTGAACTTATCTGTACAGACAGATATACACACATTAGTTTTTATATAAATAGATTTATTGACACATCTAAAGTCTATTGTAACGTGATGTGATTTCGGAAATCTCTCTCTAAATTAGTTTATATTCGTTAATTTTAAATCATTAAACTTATTTTTGTTCGTTCCAATATTTGAAATATAATATAATATAAATATCGTAATTTTTCATTAGTTTTCCTAAGTCAAAATGTGAGTTATAAATATTTTATAAAATTAATCTCAGTATAAATAATCTAATTTTAAATGTTACGTTTATATTTACTTGTATTTTTTTAATCTCGTTGAAGTAAAGGATGTTAAGAAAAAATGTTCTCGGAACATCGCAAGAGGAGTTTTATGGTATGATATTTTTAAAACATCTTACTAGTGGAGTTGGTAGATTTAAATTTTTTTTTTAAATTAGGACGCCAAAAGGAAAAACATAATATATGTTCACGATATCTTAGTATAACATAGTAGAGAATTAAATATTCTTGCCTATAGTAATATGTTAGGTTATATCTAAAGGCATATCGCTCGTGAAACCTTCTTCCAGAAGACTCGCGTCTAGAAGACCACGATCAAGAAGACGCGGCGTAGTTAGGCTTCGACTAGATGGGTCTTATTGGCACCACATTTCTTCTTTCCGTTATCTTCTGGGTGTCCTTCAACCTTCTAATCACACTCATAGTAAACACCCATGTCAAATTTAATTTAGTAAAATGTTGACAGTATCTCAATTATATTTTTATTCATAAAGAATTCAATTGTAATGAAGGTATTTATCCAATGATTTCATCAATAAGGTAGATTGAGTTGTAAAATTTTTATATAGTTTTAAATGTAATTTAACGACGATATAAGTTTTTTTATTTAAAAATATACTTAATAGTCTAAATATTTCGCTATCTGTTATACAAAACATATAATAATAGATAGATATTAATTTTATCGTCTTGTAATTTTGTTTTAATAATTCTATCAACAGACAGCTATTGTTTAAGACTGATGGAAAACAAAAAACAAAATTAGTGAATGTCTTTACTCTAAAAACAGATTAAGATCGATTTTTATACAGACTTATATATAATCCATTATATATATATATATATATATATATATATATATATAAATGTATATGCATGACAAAAGGTTTGTTGTTTTTGTTCGGTTTGGTTTTTAAGTATTTTAATTGATTTTATTAAAATTTAGACTGTGTTTGACACTAATCGGTGTAAAATAACTTCTGAGGATGCCCCGTGGAGGGGCGAAACACGTGTTAAGTAATTTGACGGTGGCAGTTGTGTAATTCGTATTGTTTGCCGCATACGCATTTATCAGCGGGCTGGCGGGCGGTGCACTTTGTTGCACGACTACCACTGCATGTGCGGAAGTGGCTAAATATTTGTCCTTTTCTTACTTGGTTTTTGAGTGGCTACGAATCGACAGACGCGACGTATCACAAATCACAGGATTTGGAAACCACATAAAAAAATGTGAAGATATCTGAAAATATCAACTAAAATTATTTACCTACTTGTAAATATTTGTTTCTAAATAATAAGCGTCGTTAAAATGTATTCTTACCATTTAATTGCATTAGACACGTAGCCCTGTATCGCAGAATGACTATCTACATTAAAGAATTTTTAAATTACATGATTATAAGTACTTATCATTGTTAAATGATATTGCGGCAGTAGGACTCCCAGTAGCATGTAATTAAGGCTTCGATATCTTTGCAGGAGGTATATGCATTGTGGTTGGCATCTATCGCCTGAAATGATATTTTAGATTCATACAAAATATCATTACAGTTGATTTTTTCACTAAACCCGCAAGTATGTATGAAAAAAGTTTTTTGTATGGAAGAAGTTTTTATGTGAAAGAAGGTTTTTGTATGATATAATTTTTTGTATTTAAGAAGTTTTTGTATGAAAGCAATTTTTTGTATGAAAGAAATTTTTTGTATGGAAGAATTTTTGTATGGAGGAAGTTTTTTTGTATGAAAGGAGTTTTAAACAGCTTATTAGTGAATACATCTTTCGGATCATTTATTAAAGTGAACTTTCGTATTTTTCTATATTTTTAACATGTTTCCATTTATAATAAGTGAGATCGTGTATATAAAGAAGTAATAAACATTAGTTTGTTTGCAGAACGAGTGCTGTATGCCAGAAATAAATTGCTCGCCGCTTCTAAGCCGGCAGTGGCGGGCGGGAAGCCTATAACTGAGGAGCTTGCCGTCGTAAGTACAGTAAATATAAAACGAATGTATATTACGTTTCGCGGGCGCGAATCACTTCTATAACGACGCCGTTTCGAGAAAAGGGGGTAAGTGAAATGCGGAGTTATACAATTTCGTATATTAATGAATTTGAAATCTGGATACGGTATTATTTCAATTTTGGGAAAGTTTTTATAAGTAAAAGACATGGAAATTTTATTTGAAAATTCAAATCAAAAGACAACTTATTCGTCTACAAAAATATTTAGGTACAATTAATTGAACAGCTATAACAAACAATCTAAAGCCGATTGAGAGAACAATTGCCATCAACATAGTTCCAGATGTAAGACACCCACTGCTGGAGATAGTAACTTAAATCGATTTCACATAATACTTTTTTTTTTTTTGATAAGCCACGCTCTTGTGGACCTCTCATACAAACCATGTCTTTTCTTCCCAGGGACAATTTTGCAGGATCATTTGTTCAAATTCGTTTTTTTTATTTTCGCATTCTTCTTACGTCCGTATTCTTGACATTATCTTCCATTCTTATCCATCATCGTTCTTCCTGGATTGACACTTTGCAACTTAGATTCATTTATTTACTAACTTTTTTCATTTTGTTATATTATATTATAATTTCTTATTATTGTTATTTTTTAATTATTGCTACGTTTTATAACCTTTTATTACTTTATTTACCTTCTACCAGTAATTCAACATGGTCTGTCGGCTTTCTTCTTCATTTATCAATGAGGCGATGTTACCTTATTCTATTCTTACGTGCAACCAAAACTGGCATTCAACCCGCAACGCGCCACATAAGACTAATTGGAATAAGACCGAATCCAGCATTTTAAGACCTCAAATAGATCCTTTATTCACGTTGCAGCTGGGCGTTATACGCATGCAGGTTTGAGGTCTCCACTGAAGAACTAAAAGGCTTCAGTTGCCAACTACCCTGCCCACTATACAGCCTTCTCTGGCAATACAACTTGCCAACTCACTAGGCTATTTCGGTTTAGTTTAAAGATCTCTATATCACATCAGACAATGTGAACAATTAAACATAATGACGAAATAAACTAAAAACTATCAACCAGTATAAAAAGTAAAACAATTTTAAATATGTAAATAATTCGATGTGTGAGAATACTCGTGCAACGCGTTTTCATACAACGCGGATCCTATTTACCGGGATATTTTTACCGTGTTATTAATCCTGGAAGGCTTTAGTTAGTGAGAGAAAAAATTAAGTATCGATGAATGTTATCTGGATGGTTTACCTATGAAGGCTTTATTTATAGAATAGAAGTAACCCCTAGTACTGCAATTATCTGCACAAGGTTCCACATAGTCGATCGATTACACTACGATAGCGTTATGTATTACCTTATCGAATTAATATGAATTTAACACGATACTCGCTTGAAGTTTCACAGAGCTGTTATTTATTTATTTATTTTCGTATTTGGTCCCCACTATTGGGTACCACTTCTTCCACCCCCATTTGTGTGGGAATGGGTATTTTAATTTTCTTTTGTTCATTGTTTTTCACATTCAATTTTTTATTACCATACTCTTCCATGTATCATATTATCTATCTTTTCGTTCTTTGACTATACAATTCTATCTTTCTCTTCTGTGCAATCCCATTTATCCATCCTCACCGCTGTAGTTTTAGTACAGTCTTTTATTATACATTTTATCACAGATTTATATTTATTTATTTTTTAAATTGATGAAAATGATTTAAAAAAATTAATTTGTATATATCAAGTAAAAAGCAAGCAGTGATGGCCTAGCGGTTAAGGAATGAGACACGATTGCGGGTTCGATTTTCGAGACAGAGTCTTATATAATTCAAACTCTATGCATTAATTATATAGGATTTCCACTGCTCACAAATAAGTTTTTAGGTGACGGCTGCAGCGCCTTCTGCATATCATAATACACTGCTACGATCGCCATATAGCCTTCCAAGCGTGAAAGATTCAGTATTCCCCTTAGATATCTTTTGTCTTTGAGGGCGGTTTATATCTATGGCATATTACATCTATCACGGTTTAGTGCACGGTGTTCTAATAGATTCCCGTCAATAAAATCAGTCCAACTTTTTTAATGATCACATTTACTAACGTATTTAATATCTAGTGTGTTAAAGAAATAAATTATAAAACTGTTTAAATTTGAATTTATAAGAAAAATCTTTGAAGAAATTTAATAATTTAATTTCAAAGGAAATGTAAGTAATTAAGAAATATGCTTACATTTATAAAGCTAGAGAGAATGCATCAAGTAATGCTTTTTATTTGTAAAGATCGTATCGAACTATATGACCGCCTTTTGTATTGTTTATTAGTTAGTTTCAACTTTTATTTGTAACATATACATCGAATGCTACGTATTCTATCAGAGGTATCAATTAATTATTCTAAACTTCTTTCTTCTTCTTACTTCTTACTTCTCCAGGAATTACGAATGACGACGTTTGGAACAGCCGCGTGTCCTCCTCGCGGTGAATGGATACGTTCACCTCTGGTCTTGAGGCCTTCGGATCAGCAGCTGGCGTACGGTTTGGCAGCACCCAGAAACGGCACAAGGTCGTTGCTCTCCGGCCTTCAGGCGCACATCATCAAGTGGCTGCTTTTCGATTCGAGACCCATGAACAAAGACAACAAATCTACGGAGCCGCCTGAGAGGTAACAATAATTTTAATATAAATATACACTCAAATGATTTTTGTTTTAATCGGACTTTTTTTTATTCATACCTTATAAGGTTATTACGTATCTTATTTACTAAATCTAGTCTTGAAAAGTTATATAATAAAGGCAAAAAAATTACGGATTAAGACGCGTGTTCTGTGTTTGACTTTGTATAACTCCTGAAGATGCCCCGTGGAGGGGTGAAACACGTGTTGAGAGATTTAGCTACTCTAACTGCCACCAGTTGTGTAATTCGCATTGTGTTTTCCCAAAAAAAATATAGATAGCGTGTTTGACCATATTAAAACATTTCATACAAAACTCGTGTAAGTCGGGAATAAACAACACAGACGCTTGGCAAATGTTATACATAGTCCTACCAAAGTACCTACCTAATGCTCTGGGCATTAGAAAGTCAGGTAATTTTTTCTCCTAGGTTGGTATGACTGTCTATTACATTTGTCATGCGTCTGTTTTTCAAAAGTTTGAATATCATTGAGTTTGGCCCAGTGGTTCCCAAAGTGGTCTATATCGACCCCTAGGGATCTATGACAACCTGCAAGGGGTCTACGTCAGCGAAAAAAAATTGGGGGTCCATGAAATGAAAATGGGGGTCCACGATAGTGCATCTCAACACATACACTGATAGTACCTATTTACTTACATCATAGTATATTATGGCAAGGGGTCTACGACACAAAAAAGTTTGGGAAACTCTGGTTTAGCCCAAAGCATTTTGTAGGATGTTTTGTGTGTCTAACACGTCAAGACTCATTTCGTCGATGTCATACTGCATTAATTCTTCGAGAATGTTTTTGACAAAAATTCTAGTCTATTCAGTAAACCCAAAAGGCTAATGCGGGGACGCTGTTCAGATATAATTGTGTAGATATAAACTGTATGAAAGGCGGCTATTTTGAAAAAAAAAAGACTATTCTGTTTCGAAGACTGGAAGCGTTGGCAAATATTTGTTTTATCGTAATTATTTTGTAAATAATGAAATTGATTTGGAATAATGAATAAATAAATTTATCTGACTTTTAATCAAAGTATTTACAAAAATAAATGTAGAAACACTTGTTTATTTATTTTATTTTATTTATTTAATATTCTTTATTGTACACGATAAGATACATTATATACAGATACAATAATATACATAAAAGTACAATGGGCGGTCTTATCACACAAGGCAATTACAGACAACCATAGTAAGGAAAAGATAATAGTACTTATAAAGGGTAGTTCACGTGTACAAAAAAAAATACATATTCACAAACAAATAAACATAAATATACATAAACATACATAGACATACATACTTAAACATACATACATACGTATATAACATATATACTTATAATAAAAAAGTTTTAATACATATTATAAATATAATACAATAATAAATAAAAACATCTAAATGACATCGATTAGTATTGTTTCGATCGCTCATACCACTTATATTTTTAATTACTCGTTTCATCATCTCGAATAATTTTATATAATCTTTGACGTAACAAAATCTTTCAGGGCAACTAGTTGTAAATAAATAGTCTAAACGGATGCAGGAAGTTTTGTCATTTCAAAGCTCTCCGAACAAAAACATTGAAGACAATGTCCCCAAAACAAACATACGTAACAGTAGTACGAATTCGTGAATATTTGAAAAAGGCACAAGTCTCAAGCGACACCCGTGTATGAAATTCACTTGCCACGGTTTGAAAATGCCTTACACGGCCTTTTCAAAATCATCCTCCATTCAATATAAATGAGGCACTCTTTCTTTCTGTACGTGAAATGTACGCATACGGTAATCAGTGGAGTACTTCTGCTATTTTTACATAAATGTATGTAATCTATTATCGTATAAAATGTAAATTAAGTTGATTTATTTATTCATTCATATTGACCTATAGATGCTCACTGTAAGGCACATACCTCCTCCAAAAAATCGCCACGACTTATCGCTACCTGAATTATATCGTCGGTCAACCTATTGGAGGCCTATCTACGTTGCGTCTAACGGCTCATGGCCACTTGAGACGAGCAATTCGTCAATTTAATATTTTAGTTATTCAACCGGCTCGTGGCCACTTGAGACGAGCAATTCGTCAATTTAATATTTTAGTTATTCAACCGGCTCGTGGCCACTTCAGACGAGCAATTCGTCAATTTAATATTTTAGTTATTCAACCGGCTCGTGGCCACTTGAGACAAGCAATTCGTCAAATTAATATTTTAGTTATTCAACCGGCTCGTGGCCACTTCAGACGAGCAATTCGTCAATTTAATATTTTAATTATTCAACCAGCTCGTGGCCACTTGAGACAAGCAATTCGTCAATTTAATATTTTAGTTATTTAACCGGCTCGTGGTCACTTCAGACGAGCAATTCGTCAATTTAATATTTTAGTTATTCAACCGTCTCGTGGCCACTTGAGACGAGCAATACGTCAATTTAATATTTAAGTTATTCAACGGGCTCGTGGCCACTGGAGACGAGCAATTCGTCAATTTAATATTTTAGTTATTCAACCGGCTCGTGGCCACTTCAGACGAGCGATTCATCAATTTAATATTTTAGTTATTCAACCGGCTCGTGGCCACTTGAGACGAGCAATTCGTCAATTTAATATTTTAGTTATTCAACCGGCTCGTGGCCACTTCAGACGAGCGATTCATCAATTTAATATTTTAGTTATTCAACCGGCTCGTGGCCACTTCAGACGAGCAATTCGTCAATTTAATATTTTAGTTATTCAACCGGCTCGTGGCCACTTCAGACGAGCGATTCATCAATTTAATATTTTAGTTATTCAACCGGCTCGTGGCCACTTCAGACGAGCAATTCGTCAATTTAATATTTTAGTTATTCAACCGGCTCGTGGCCACTTCAGACGAGCAATTCGTCAATTTAATATTTTAGTTATTCAACCGTCTCGTGGCCACTTGAGACGAGCAATACGTCAATTTAATATTTAAGTTATTCAACGGGCTCGTGGCCACTGGAGACGAGCAATTCGTCAATTTAATATTTTAGTTATTCAACCGGCTCGTGGCCACTTCAGACGAGCGATTCATCAATTTAATATTTTAGTTATTCAACCGGCTCGTGGCCACTTGAGACGAGCAATTCGTCAATTTAATATTTTAGTTATTCAACCGGCTCGTGGCCACTTCAGACGAGCGATTCATCAATTTAATATTTTAGTTATTCAACCGGCTCGTGGCCACTTGAGACGAGCAATTCGTCAATTTAATATTTTAGTTATTCAACCGGCTCGTGGCCACTTCAGACGAGCGATTCATCAATTTAATATTTTAGTTATTCAACCGGCTCGTGGCCACTTCAGACGAGCAATTCGTCAATTTAATATTTTAGTTATTCAACCGGCTCGTGGCCACTTCAGACGAGCCATTCGTCAATTTAATATTTTAGTTATTCAACCGGCTCGTGGCCACTTCAGACGAGCAATTCGTCAATTTAATATTTTAGTTATTCAACCGGCTCGTGGCCACTTGAGACGAGCAATTCGTCAATTTAATATTTTAGTTATTCAACCGGCTCGTGGCCACTTCAGACGAGCAATTCGTCAATTTAATATTTTAGTTATTCAACCGGCTCGTGGCCACTTCAGACGAGCGATTCATCAATTTAATATTTTAGTTATTCAACCGGCTCGTGGCCACTTGAGACGAGCAATTCGTCAATTTAATATTTTAGTTATTCAACCGGCTCGTGGCCACTTCAGACGAGCGATTCATCAATTTAATATTTTAGTTATTCAACCGGCTCGTGGCCACTTCAGACGAGCAATTCGTCAATTTAATATTTTAGTTATTCAACCGGCTCGTGGCCACTTCAGACGAGCAATTCGTCAATTTAATATTTTAGTTATTCAACCGGCTCGTGGCCACTTCAGACGAGCAATTCGTCAATTTAATATTTTAGTTATTCAACCGGCTCGTGGCCACTTCAGACGAGCAATTCGTCAATTTAATATTTTAATTATTCAACCAGCTCGTGGCCACTTGAGACAAGCAATTCGTCAATTTAATATTTTAGTTATTTAACCGGCTCGTGGTCACTTCAGACGAGCAATTCGTCAATTTAATATTTTAGTTATTCAACCGTCTCGTGGCCACTTCAGACGAGCGATTCATCAATTTAATATTTTAGTTATTCAACCGGCTCGTGGCCACTTGAGACGAGCAATTCGTCAATTTAATATTTTAGTTATTCAACCGGCTCGTGGCCACTTCAGACGAGCGATTCATCAATTTAATATTTTAGTTATTCAACCGGCTCGTGGCCACTTGAGACGAGCAATTCGTCAATTTAATATTTTAGTTATTCAACCGGCTCGTGGCCACTTCAGACGAGCGATTCATCAATTTAATATTTTAGTTATTCAACCGGGTCGTGGCCACTTCAGACGAGCAATTCGTCAATTTAATATTTTAGTTATTCAACCGGCTCGTGGCCACTTCAGACGAGCCATTCGTCAATTTAATATTTTAGTTATTCAACCGGCTCGTGGCCACTTCAGACGAGCAATTCGTCAATTTAATATTTTAGTTATTCAACCGGCTCGTGGCCACTTGAGACGAGCAATTCGTCAATTTAATATTTTAGTTATTCAACCGGCTCGTGGCCACTTCAGACGAGCAATTCGTCAATTTAATATTTTAGTTATTCAACCGGCTCGTGGCCACTTCAGACGAGCAATTCGTCAATTTAATATTTTAGTTATTCAACCGGCTCGTGGCCACTTGAGACGAGCAATTCGTCAATTTAATATTTTAGTTATTCAACCGGCTCGTGGCCACCTCAGACGAGCAACTCGTCAATTTAATATTTTAGTTATTCAACCGGCTCGTGCCACTTTAGATGAGCAATTCGTCAATTTAATATTTTAATTATTCAACCGGCTCGTGGCCACTTTAGACGAGCACTTCGTCAATTTAATATTTTAGTTATTCAACCGGCTCGCTGCCACTTTAGACGAGCAATTCGTCAATTTAATATTTTAGTTATTCAACCAATAACTTTAGATGAGCAATTCGTCAATTTAATATTTTAGTTATTCAACCGGCTCGTGGCCACTTTAGATGAGCAATTCGTCAATTTAATATTTTAGTTATTCAACCGGCTCGTTGCCACTTGAGACGATCAATTCGTTAATTTAATATTTTAGTTATTCAACCGGCTCGTGGCCACTTGAGATGCGCAATTTGTCAATTTAATATTTTAGTTATTCAACCAATAACTTTAGATGAGCAATTCGTCAATTTAATATTTTAGTTATTCAACCGGCTCGTGGCCACTTTAGATGAGCAATTCGTCAATTTAATATTTTAGTTATTCAACCGGCTCGTTGCCACTTGAGACGATCAATTCGTTAATTTAATATTTTAGTTATTCAACCGGCTCGTGGCCACTTGAGATGCGCAATTTGTCAATTTAATATTTTAGTTATTCAACCGGCTCGTGTCCACTTTAGATGAGCAATAACGTTACATATTATCTCTGTTAATATAGATATTTTGGATCTGTTGTAACATATATAAATTGACATATACCTGTAAAACTCTTAAAGTTATATGTAATCATATTATATCATTATTATGTTGTTTTTGAAACAATTTATAAGTGATGATTCGACTCTAAATTGGAATACATTACAAGGAAATCGTAAAGATAAGGGAAAGCTGAAATTGCTCGGGTGTGAAGCAACGATAAGCGCGGAACATTGGCGGAAGTGCGATTACGTTCTCGGGGTGACGATGTGGGGGGGGGGAGTTATTTTCGCTAAAAGTTCTCACTAGGAAAATGTTTTCATGCATTTCTCTACTCATATATAAAAATGAAAGTTTTTCTGTATGTCCTTTATAGAATTGAAAACTGTGCATTTGATCATGTAATGATCTGTAGCAAAGTTGTTGTGCATGAGCTCATAAAGGTTTCTAAGTTAGTATTTAATTTTATACAGATGGCGCCACTGACATATCAATAAATTTCACATATCAACGTGACAGTTCATGTTGATTTGAATTGAAACGAAAACAACGAACGAATGATGACGCTTTGAGTTGTGGGTGATATAAGAATTTATGTAAATTGTAAATTTCATGTCCGACACATATAATTAAATCAAAAACTAAGTAAAACTAAATATTTTTTGGTTAAATTTCACGCGGACGAAGACACGGAACACAATTAGTTATATTAATTAGATACACCAACAGATACACATACAAAAACGTTATATACATGTTCGTAAGTTTCATGTAACATTTTATAAATATTACAGGGACCGGAAAGTAATGTCGCTTTCTTAAGTTAAATCCACACGACTACGTTTTTAACAAGTTTTTATTTCTAATCAACAGTATAGTCACATTCGAATACAAAGTAATGCCGGAGCGGTAAAAATCATTCGGTTTTTTTGGAAGATATGTCCACAGAAACGACATTACTTTCCGATAGCCCAAATATAAACATGTTTGCCTATTATAGAGGTATAGGACTCTGAACATAAGTACGCTAATCTTTAATTAAAAGACTGTTACGAATTATTACTATGATATTGATACTGCTAGGATAGTTAGTTTTATTTATTTTCACAGCATTATGTTATTGATGCTTTGGGGTAGAGATGCAGATATTGAAAATAAATATGTTATACAAAAGAGAGCCATCCGAGCTATTTATTCTTTGAGAAATCAGTTTAAAGAGGTCAATATTGTTATGGTGGCCTCACAATATAAGTATAATGAATTAAATAAAAATAGGAAACGTCCATAGTGTATTTACTAGGCACCATAAAAAACAAGCCGTACCAAAGTTTCGACAGTAAAAAATCACTAATTCATTTGTAATAAACGGAATCAGATTTTATAATAAATTTGGCAAAACTTTATTCGATCACTATTTACAAAATTCAAAACATAGATTAAAAGTAAATTAACAACAAAAGGCTTATTATTCGATAAACGAATATTTAATAATAATGTACCTTGATTTTTTTTATTTCATTAAGGCTTTATCTGACTAATTTTATATTTATAAATTTTATTAAAGCATGTGTTATTGTGGAGTTTCTTCCTGCTTCTTTTCCACAAATATATCACCTTGTGAGGCAGAGTGAAGGCAAAAATGAAATAGATTAAAAATAAATAATAACTGAACAATCAATTAGATTTCTATGAAAATTTCAATTAATAATGGTGATGGGTAGGCTTCAGCGCTCAAAATAGATGATCGCGAAAGCCATAAGGTTCTGATGTGAAAAACATCGAACGACGAACGCGGCATAGGATAGAAGCTATAAACAAACTAAGCTAAAGGACTTCGTACTGTCAAAGTTTGATCATTTTATAAATTGATTTAAGATAAGTAGAAGAGATACGTTTTAAACTTCATATACTGCTAAACTTGATCCTTGCATACCTTATTTTTATTTTAATAGATGTCAAATGTTCGGTAGCTGGTGAAAATATTTTATAGACTACTAGCTGATCCCGCAAACGTTGTTTTGCAAAAAAAATATTTTTAATTTTCAATTTAAAAATAAGGGTTGATCGTAGAGGGGTGAAAATTTAGGGTTGTATGTATTTTTGTATGATGTATCATAAAAAAATTAAACAAAAAATTTCGTCAAAAAAATAAAAAAAAATTTTAAGGGTGAACAACCCTTATCACTTAGGGGTATGAAAAATAGATAGTAGCCGATTCTCAGACCTACTAAATACGCATATAAAATTTGGTAAAAATCGGTCAAGCCGTTTCAGAGGAGTTCAAGTTCGAACACCGTGACACGCGAATTTTATATATTAGATTTAAGATAAGTAAAAGAGATACGTTTTAAACTTCGTACACTGCTAGCTTGATCCTTGCACGCCTATTTTTGTTCTGATTGACGTCAAATGTTTGATAACTGGTGAAAATATTTTATAGACTCTATGTATGCGTGAAAAGAAATGTTATCTTTATACAATTAGATTTTTTGAGTGATATAACAAGATTAAAAAGTCCGCGAGGTATACCAAATTTTACGATATACATTTGTAAAACCATAAATAAAACTACACATTAGAATAGAATGTAAATAAATTCTCTCGTTGCTTTACATTTCTATTTAAGTATCGCAAATTTTCGTTAAAACATTTCAATGCAATTGTTAGAGATTCAATGTATACCTTCCAGCTATTTGCGGCCGTCTGAAGAAAGACAAGAGGAAGCACTTTGGCGGGCATGTAGCGAAGTGATATGGCGATGCGGCGGTGGTTTTCACACTCAAAACACTTCGGAGATCAACGTCGTGGTCGCACTGCCGACTGAAAACATTTACGTGCAACACAGCTCCCAGTATTATCAAGACGGCGTAACTGAAAAGGTATAGACTGTATAAAAATATTATTTAATACATTAAATGTCTAGTTATATTCAGGAATAAATTCGTCAATTATAATTGTACAAAGTGGATGTAAGAGCGAGAAGCAAAACCGCGAAATCTTTTTACGATGCAAAAAAAATTGTACCTTTCAAGAGCATTGTTAAAGTCATTAAAAATCAGAAGAGGTGTTTGGCACACACGGTGTGGCATGGCTCCTGGGGATGCCCCGTGGAGGGGTGAAGCACGTGTTGAGTGGTTTGGCGGTGGCGGTTGTGTGATTCGCATTGTTTGCCGCATACGCATTTATCAGCGGGCTGGCGGGCGGTGCACTTTGTTGCACGACTATCACCGCATGTGCGGAGGTGGCTGAATATTGGTCCTTTTCTTGCTTAGGGCGGACTTCCGCGAGGTAACGCCTGATTCCATTAAATACAAAAGGAAGAGGTGTCTCGGAGATAGGTCGATGTAAGTGAACGCCAATATATTGGAAGATACACAAGTCTTCAGCCCAAGTACCTTACTCTCTTACTCTCTCGGTCTCTACGTAAAATGCGATAGATCCGGCGCACGCACGATTAATCCACTGAATGTTAAGAAATTACTTCTTCCACTTATTACATTATAAATAATATAATCAAATATATAATTCCTTCTACCTGCAGTGAGCGTTTTGCTAATATTTATATAGTACGAACAGCCGAGGAGTGGAACAACCTCCGTCATTATTTCCAGATATAATAGCTTAGAAGTAATCAAAGGAAGAGTAATAGATTTCTTATATGCAAGCATATACCATATTAGACTGCATCAGGCGCAATGGAGGTCAAATCATTCGCCGATATAGAATAAAAAAGATAACATTGTAGGACAGGCAATCAAAATAGGATAGTATATAATCACCGAAGTAGTCCAAAAAAAATTCTCGTTTCAAGTGGCAGTATGCGGGGCACATCGCTCAACCGATGTGCCGTATCATTGGGGAAGGCATAGGCTTTGCAGTGGGCGTCCATAGACTGAAAATAAGAAAAAGAAAACTTTAAACAACCTTAAGAATAGAAGAAAGGAGACCCAATAGAAGTCTGAAGACCTTTTTTGGTGTCTTAGATAGTATATTTAAAGTCATCGAAAAATGCATGATGCATATCGCTTCTGATGAGTTCTATTAGAAATATATTAGTTAGTCCACGGGTGTTCAACGAATGAAATGATAATGATAGTGTATCTTTATATATGTATGGGAGAATAATTTTTATTTAAATATAATTGGAAAACACGTAAAAACAAAATAAAAAGGTCAATTGAACATATTTTATAATTCTTCCGAAACGAATTGTATCTGTGTGTGTGTGCGTATTACGTTATGTTTTGTGTATGAGTGCAAACGGACATATTAAGCATAGGACCACGGACGAGCCTTTGCGCGAAAGCCTTCCATTGTATTTCGCCGTAAAAATATTTTACCAGCTTTAAAGAAAATGTAGAAATTTTTTCTAAATTAGTCCAGCCGTTTTGAATTTTTTTTCATTGTTAAGAAATACAGTTTTTATTTATATATAAATAAATAAATTTTGTTATAATGTTTATCTTGCTTTGCAGCTGCATTTGTTTGAGTTCAGCAAGCTCGAGGATCTGCAGATATTTATAAAGAGGTATCTGTATATAGTAAGTATATTTATATCGTGATTTAGTGTATTCTCTTTTTTATATTTATTAATATTAGTATATTGTTATACAAGACTATCGTATTAATGTTTATGAACTATGTGCTATCATTTTTTAACAAAACTTTGAATCTTCACCTCTCACATTAAAGTTAGTTAGACCAAATATCTACTGAACTATTATATGATTACGTAATGGTTCTGACTTGGAATGAAACACCACTGGTTCATTAGTAGTCCTTTATTCACAAAACAGATAGTCACCCTACTTTAACACTAAGTACACTTTCGCTTAGTCCAAACTTCGCTTCCAAATCGCTCAAGAAACCACTGTCCAAATAACTTACCAAATAGGCACTTTGTATTACTGATCGTAGATATTAATGTTATAACTCGAAAAACAACACAACTGTCGACATGGGGAGTACACCTATTTATACTACGGATAAGGTTCTAGTAAGTTCGAGATAGTACACGGTAAGAATTTCCGAGAACCGTACACAAAATTTATAAATGACTTCAAGGTCACGCGTGTTCACGGCACTTCTTGATCCTAGGGTTCAGTGTTTATTGTTTAGAGGGTTCTGTAATTCGTGCTTTGTAACAATGTGAATAACTTTGATGTAAATGCCTCTAAATCTGCCCACAAGTGGAGTCAAAGGTAGTGAATAATCTGTTTGAATATCAGTTTCAGTTAGACGAGGGCGCCGGAGCTTTATTGATACTGTACGCGGCAGTATTATCCAGGGGCTGTGAGAAGTAAGATTTATTTTTTTAATTCTTCTTATTATAATTCTTCTTTTTATTCTTCTTCATTACTTCTTCAATTTTAATTATTTTATATTTGTTATTAGTGAACAATTATTAATAAATGCAACTATATCTGAAGAGTAACGTCTTCGAGTAGTGTGTGTTGGTGATGATTTATAAATTCAAGGGGTAATGTTGGTTTTAAATGAAGGCTTGAGTTCACTCAGAGATAAATGGAGGAAGTTATGATCAGAGCGTCGATGCGAATCGAAGCCACAGACGTTGCTTGAAGAATTGCTCGTTTAAAGTAAAAGTGAGCGGGTACATCGTTCGTGCGATGACCGTTGGGGCTAGAGGTTCTCAATTAGCGATAGCAGATGCGGCGTGGATATAATCCCTTCTGGTTGTACCGATATGGCGATAGGCAGCGCATGACTTGTCATCTTGGAAATCTTCGGGGGAAGCCTATACCTTGCAATGACCATATATCCTGTGACATGATGATATTGTTAATAACTTTTATTTAAACACTTTTAATTATTAGTTTTTGGACATTGTAAAATTATTATTATATTGTTTTTATTGTATCGGTATTACATACGATGAATTAATTCAATTTATATCACATCCTTTCATTTTAAATTCGTATTTATTTTAATATTAACATTTATAATGATAGTTTTTTAAGTTGTCAAATTTATGTTATAATAGCTGTACCCTGTGTAAATTACTAAGCCACCGACTAAAATAAATTTCATGGAAAGATTTTACCCAATTATTAAATTAATTTTGACTTATTTCGTTAAATAAAAAAAAGTTAATAACTTAGAAACCTTTGTGGGCTTGTGCACGACAACTTTGCTAAAGATTATCATATGATCAAATGTATGGCTTACGACTCTATGAAGGACATACAGACAAACATTTTTTTTATATATCAGTGGTGATCCAGCGATTGTGTACTAAGACTTGCGATTATAGGTTGCGAGTTTGATTATATGGGATAGTAGTTATATAGCAAACATAAAAAAGATTCCAGAGGATGGTCAACAGCGTTCTCTGCGTACCATAATACCACTGCGATCGCCAAGGTTACTAAAGTGGCGATTACGGTATATCCTCCCATAGATATCTTTGAAGTCTATGCTTTGAGGTTTGAAAAGACTGTGTAATCACGAATCTTAATTCAATCTTAAAGCGTCATGAAGGATCTGGATGGTAAACTCAACCACGTGGTGTCGACCCAAGTTGAAGGCTCGATTAATGTAACCATGCTCGCACTTACTGGAAGAGCTACACCGTATCTACACAATGGTGTTATGTATGTAGGCGACGAAGATCATTATGTGAGTGAAATTTTATTTCTATTGTATTTAATTAAAGGGTGGTAGGGTGGCATGATGAGAAAGCTTGCGTGTGTATAATTTAAGGGGGGATTTCATTAAATATATATATATATATATATATATATATATATATATATATATATATATATATATATATTCAATAAAAAAAAAACATATTTTACTTTTTGCTTTGTGTTTCATATACAAAATACTTGATATTAAATTTGAAATTGTAATTAAAATACATGTATTTTTTTTGCTTGAAGGCATGTTTTTTTTTACGTCAAAAGTAAACTAGAGATAGATGTTTTAATTTACACAGTGTGCTTGTATAGAAGAAGCAAAATTTTTTTACACTATTTTTCTAACATTTATTGCAATTTTCCTTTATATGAATAACGATCACATGAAAAATAGAACTAACTTAGTTTAGTTAATTTAGTGCTTAACAATACATTGAGCTATAGATATTTACGTACATACAGGATGATTGAAAGGTGTAAAAGGTAAGTAAGAAAAAGTATTTTTGAAAGTGAAATGACTACATGTTTATCATTATACTCTGTGTTTGGCACTAGTCGGTGTAAAATGACTCCTGAAAATGCCCCGTGGAGGGGTGAAATGCGTGTTGAGTAATTTGGCGGTGGCGGTTGTGTGATTCGCGTTGTTTGCCTCACGCGCATTTATCAGGCTGGCGAGCGGTACATTTCATTGCACGACTACCACTGCATGTGCGGAAGTGGCTAAATATTAGTCCTTTTCTTACTTAGGATGGACTTCCGCGAGGTAACGCCTGATTCCATTAGATGTTTATCATTATTTACGTTCTGTATCTGTGTACTAATAGCCCAGAGGAATAGGACTGAGACTTGCGATAGAAAATCGCAGGTTAGATTCCCGGATAAGATCTTATTTAATTTACACTTTGCGCATTAATTATATAGGGTTGCCACTGCTCACAAAAAGTTTCCAAAGTATGGGCATCAGCGTCCTCTGCGTACCATATATATTTTGGGAATATCTATATCATCAGTGGGTGTGTATACTGAAGAAGACTACCTATGTCTGTTTTGTACTGCTTTTAGTTAATGATTTGTAGGATTCCTATGAAAAAGAATAATTAATTGAACATATTTCAAACTGATCTCTTTACACAATGTGATTGAAAATATTTGTGAAATCTTTAAAGGTTGTTGTTGACAAATACAACAATTAAATCTTCAAAGCGTATACATATATTAATAATCATCCTGTATTTAGTGATGACTCTGAAATACAACATATTACATTTATATATTTTTCGATTTCAATGAGTATAAATAGTAAGCAATAATTAGTTTAAATATGTAGTATTCTGAATTTTGTTAATAATGTTTCTTAGTATATTATCATTACGTAATTTTTTCAAATATTTTATCATCCTGTAGATATAACTTAGTATTACTCTCGTTATAGTATTCGATGGTATATAGTAACATCATACTAATATTTCTACAACTCTTAAAGACACAAATCCTTCAATATTTAATAGAATCAGGCGTTATCTTGCGGAAGTCCATCTTAAGTAAGAAAAGGACCAATATTTCCCTGTGTTTGGCACTAATCGGTGTAACATAACTCCTGAAGATGCCCCGTGGAGGGGTGAAACACGTGTTGAGTGATTTGGCGGTGGCAGTTGTGTGATTCGCATTGTTTGCCGCATACGCATTCATCAGCGGGCTGGCGGGCGGTGCACTTTGTTGCACGACTACCACTGCATGTGCGGAAGTGGCTAAATATTGGTCCTTTTCTTACAAATCTTTCAAATTTGTTTTTTTTTAATATTTTTTATGATTTTAGGCGATGCCACAATTCGGCGTGCTGTCCCGTAGTTCAGTAGGCTTACTGGTCTGGTACGGAAGTGAGGATAATGGCTCCAATCATCTAACAAAACAGCATCCTGGTTCCAGGTTGAAGACCCCGGCTTTGCCTATTTGGGTAATTTTTTTAAGATTACTTTCAACCGACGCAGTTCGAAAATAGAATAAAAGAGGGTATAAAAAATAGATATAGTATATATATATATATAATAGAATAAAAAAGGGTGTATAACCCTATCCCGAAAACAAGGTTGTGAAAAGAGTTTTTTAAAGACTATCAGCATTAATACGCCTATGCCAGCTATATTAATATTACTGAAGAACAACTAAGTTCGTGCGCCTTCAGAATTTTTGTATTAGGTTCATATTTGGTCTGTGCAAATATATTTCTGAATTTCGTAATAAGCTCAAGTGGTTGCTGATTCGACTTCGCCGAAATACCCGCATCCTTTCCTTTCTCTATAGTATATTGTTTAACCCGCTTACTGCCTCTTACTTTAAATCTAGATTTCTTTTTATACGTGACTCACATGATAAGTTGCTTAGATTATTGGAGAACTTGAAATTGACTATGCCTGCTTATTTAATATATGTTTATAGAGAAATCTTTTACTGTTGTCGCTGTCAGGTTATAGAATAAGCTAACAGAACTAATTATAAACGCCAAATAGCTGTCAGCTTTTA